>NW_021835726.1:15000-38889 GCF_006345805.1 Octopus sinensis
TGGATAATGTTGGTTCTCACTTAGGTACGTCACAGTGATATTAGTAGGGAATGGAAAATTTGCTACCTTACAGTTCAAATATATATATATATATACCTTTCAGTTCCCTGTACCAAATCCACTCACAAGGCTTTGTTCGGCCCGAGGCTATAGCAGAAAACACTTGCCCAAGGTTCCACGCAGTGGGACTGAACCCACAGCCATGTGGTTGCTAAGCAAGCTACTTACTATACAGCCACGCCTGCGCCTATGTATATATATATATATATAGATATATATATATATATATATCTGTGCATATATATCTGTGCATATATATATATATATATATATAGAGAGAGAGAGAGAGAGAGATACAAACAGAGATGTTGTTGTCGAACATATTCTAAGCCAAGTTGAATAGATACTGAAAGGAAAAAAGTAATATTTAAGTACACTATTCACATAAGGCCGTAATGGGCGAAAGTAAACAAAAGAACCGGCAGAGAGCTTTGTAATACTCAAAGCAAACGAGAGAAAGAAAAGGGAATTCTGATTACTATCTTGTTCTCAGAATCACCAATGGCGATAGAGATGAAAGAAAGTGTGACATGGAAAACTAGTTGCCGCCTACTATTTGCTGAATCGTAATGCTAGGGTTGTTTGCAGTGAAGAATATATGACTTTCGTATTGTCGGCTCATTAATGAGTACGGTTGTTTGTATGCCGTTGGACATTGGAATATTGAGAAATGTGTTTGATATCAGGTGTAAGAAAATTACAGCAAGTATCTTCGAATCCAGGTCTTCTCATAACGAGGTTATTGTGTCGATTGAACAGACATGAGTATATTATTATGTTTAATAATATTTAAAGAAATCAAAGGCGGCGAGCTGGCAGAATCGTTAGCCCGCTGGACTAAAGGCTTAGCGCTATTTCGTCTGCATCTACGTTCTGAGTTCAAATTCCGCCGAGGTCGATTTTGCTTTTCATCCTTTCGGGGTCAATTAAATAAGTACCGGTTACGCACTGGTGTCGATATAATCGACTTAATCCCTTTGTCTGTCCTTGTTTGTCCCCTTTATGTTTAGCCCCTTGTGGGTAGTAAAGAAATAGGTATTTCGTCTGCTGCTACGTACTGATTTCAAATTCCGCCGAGGTTGACTTTGCCTTTCATCCTTTCGGGGTCGATAAACTCAGGTAGGTAAACGATACTACTACTATCACCACCACCATCATCAAAGCCAACATCACCACCGCTACTACATCTATTACTACTACTAGTTTTCCTACTTCTACTGCTACTGTTATAATCACCACTAACATGATCACATCCACCACCGAGACCACCACAGCCACACTACCACCACCCCTACTACTACTACTACTACTACAGTATCAACAACAATAATCCGAAGAATCTCCTGTGTAGCCACAGCTGACAAAAAGTCCTGCGAATCTTCGATTGGGGATTAAAAACCAAAAGTGGAGCAGAAAAGATTAGTTTAGAAATACGAGAATGGAGCTTACGTATAAGTGAGACGGAAATAAAACGAAGAATGAAACGAACACAATTGTTAAAAAGAATTTATAATTAAAGGGAAATAAAAGAAATGAAAGCAACGAAAGCTTAGCAGCGTGTTTGAATTTGCGCACTGAACGACCGTTCCATTAAATAATTCTTGAATTGATCACCTGCGCAGCCATGTGCACCGGTAAACATTTTCGCAGCTTTTCGCTTTGAAAACTTTCAACATCTTCAATGAATACTCATTTACATTCAATGTAATTGTAATGTCTCGATTTTATTTTTCCCAATATTTTCATCTTTTACGTGTTCATTGCATTCTGAACATTTCGTCATTCTAAATTCTTCGGAAGGAGACGATACTTAATATTTTGATCAATTGTTTTTCCTAAGTTTTCAAGGTCAAATAATTCATTACATCTTTGCTTCCACCATTTGCTATAAATTTTTTACCCTGAAGAATGTTAGTTTTCTTTTGAAGAAATTCTTTCTCTTCGCCTATTGCTCTTCTTCGATGAGTCTTCATTTTTGAGGTTACTTCCTTCTTTCATATATTAAAGACACATTCCATGTTTTTCAGGCTGAGATCATTCTCCAGCAGCCTAGGATATTTTTTCTTTTTCCTTAAATATTCATTCCTTTAATATCCACTCCCTTCCGCTTCTTGACAGAGATAAAGATCTACCTGCAATAATCCAAGGTACATGTAAATGCCACCTTCATCCATTTATAACATTGTTTAATTTCTCATATGAGAACTCATTTACTTCCCTCTGATTTGGATAATTCTCTTCATACTGGCACCACCAAACACCTACCTAATTCAAACTTAATATCGATGGCATCCCTCACAAATCTTACAATCTCGACGAATGGATCTAAAGCTTTAACATATTACGCAAATAATTTCAGGTCATCGATAAACAAGTAGGGGTTTATTTTCTCATCACTGCCAAATTCGGAGAACGATTTAAGCCATTTCATTGTTAACGTAAGAGGAATGAAAGCAACTAGGAATAGCAACAGCGAAAGTTTATTCCATAGGAATAATTCCTTCATTCTTCAGACGTCACCTAAACTATCTACAAGAGATATTAGTTTGGTTTTCCATTTTCACATACTGAGTTCCGAAAGAGCTGTAGAGCATTCTTTGCTATCCCAAATATACTGAAAAAATTCTTCGACTATTCGTGTTCATAGAACGCGGCTAATCAAAACATGAAATCTGTACATGCGAATCTCGACTTAGTCTGTGACATCATCTGACACTCACAGAAATTGCCACTGAACCACCACCACCACCACCACCACCACTACGACTACTACTACTTTTACTACAATACTGTTGTTATAAATTCATGAATTCACTATGGCTATTGTTGGTTCCACCATTTTAATCGATGTAAACTCCGCCCCTACACTTCTCAGTTTGTTGAACTTTGCCCTTGCACAGAATTCATTGACCTTGACACGTGTAGCCAATTAAATAAATAAATAAATAAATAATCACCATCACTATTGTCAGGTCTTCGTCTTCTCCTTCTTCCTCCTCCTCTTCTTCTTCTTCTTCTTCTTCTTCTTCTTCTCACCTCCTCTTCCTGCTCTCCTCTTCTCCTTCTTCATATTATTATTATTATTATTATTATTATTATTATTATTATTATTATTATTATTATTACTACTACTACTACTATTATCATTCATATATTTTCGCTGGAAAAACGGAATCACGGAATCTCTTCGCTGAAAGACGTGATTGCATGACTGTATCAAAAACAAAATTAATGATCTGTGGGGAAAATTATATTTTTACTATTGTTAACTACATTTTGTTAGCTTAAAGAGATTGATAATATGAAGAAAAAAAACCCCAAAAACACAAAATGGAACAAAATAATATAAAAAAACAAGATGATGAGTCATAAAATAATGAATACATTGTTTAGTTTAAATAATTTCTCCTTCAATTGTATAAGTCGATTCCACGAAGCGATATCTAGATTCAGTTTCAAAGAAAAATTGACAATCGTTTTGAGATGACTGTGATTAGTAGTGATGGCGATGGCGATGGTGATGGTGGTGGTGGTGGTGGTGGTGGTGATGGTGACGTAACCGATGAAGAAAATGATGAGGATGGTGATGATGCTGCGTTAAGTGTTAACTGAATCTCTGAACTCAATGCCCTTCGGTATTTAGGTTTTGTTTTTGTCATTGTACAACAGTCTCAGCTTGCAACCCCCACGGGGCTTTCATTTTGATTCAAATTTTATATATGTATATATATATTATATATTATATATATATATATGCATATATATATATATATATAATATGTATATATATGTATGTATATATATATATGTATATATGTATATATATATAATATATATATATATATAATATATACATAAATATATATATGTATATATAAACATATATATATATATATATATAATATATACATATATAATATATATATGTATATATATATATATATGAGTGTGTATGTGTGTGTGTACATGGTTGAATGAATATATGACTGCAGATGTGCAGATGTATGTGGTGTGTATAAGTATATACGACGGTGTGCTGAAAAATTCCTGGCTCTGAGTAAAAAGAAAATACAGGAGAATCATTAAATTCTAATTCTCTTCTCAGATTTATACACTTACCATGACGATCCTTCAGTCTTTCTAAGCTCTGGTAAAGAACGCAGGGTTTCCGATCACCAGCCATCCTTTTGCGATACCCTAAAAGTCAGAAACATTGTAGCACCTCGTCGTTTATATATATATATAATAATAAATATTGGGGAATAAATCCAAATTTACAGGGAAAAATCAGATTTAGGATTGAATCCAATTTTATAGTAAAATATCATATTATATTAAATTAGAGACAAAACCACTATTATGCAAATCAAACAAAGAAAGACTTAAGCCAATACATAAAATAATTAATAAAATTAAATTTAATTAAAATAACCACTACCATCGTTTCGTGTCAGCACTTCTATGAGACATTCTTCGGGTGGTTCATAGTTTAAAACTTGCAAAGAAGGTTTTGAAACCACCTGAAGAATGTCTCATAGAAGTGCTGACACGAAACGATCGTAGTGGTTATTTTGATTAAATTTAATAATAATTATTTTATGTATTGGCTTAAGTCTTTCTTTGTTTTATTTGCATAATAGTGGTTTTGTCTCTAATTTAATATAATATATATATATATATATATATATATATATATATATATATATATATATATATATATACGTATGTGTATATATATGTATGCATACACATACATGAATACATACATACATGCATACATACATACATACATATATACAAATATACTAATGTATATATCCTGTAGATTTTCAAAGTCACCTAGTGAAGTACCACGGTAATTTCGATTCCCTTTGAAGAGATTTGAAGTTTACGTCTCTGATGCGAAGAATATAGAAGTTTTTTTTTCACGTTTATACAAGAACACGCTAAGAGATGCAAGTGTGAAACGATAAAACGTGGAAGTTCATGTTCTATTGCTGTACATCTGTTGTTGTTGTTGATGATGATGATGATGATGATAATGTTGTGTTACAAACTCTAATGTGGGAGTGAGATAGATAGAAAGAGATTGACAGAGACATATACAGAGAGAGAGAGAGAGAGAGGGCAGTAATAAACTCATAAGAACTTCATCTGCGATGGTCATGTGGGTTTTACGTAACACGAAACCTCGTGTCATCTTTGTCATCTTGTGTGTAATTTGAGGCGATTTGTTTTTATAACTTTTTTTGGCTTCGTGATCCCACAGAAGTATCTACGCTTTCTTACGTAAGTCTTGTTTAGTATATACTAGCAGTATCGCCCGGCCTTGCTCGGGTTTGTAAGGGAAATAACTATATAAGCATTTTTAGAGAGTTATAGCCAAAAAATAGCCAAAAAATGCATTAAAAATGGAAAAGAAAATGATGGTAATTTTTTTTTAAATCATTGACTCATCGTAGACATTTTTAGAGAGTTACTTGCCTTATTTAATAGCGAGAAAAATGCATTAAAATGGAAAAAAATGATGGTAATTTTTTTTTAAATCGTAGACTCATCGTAGACGCGCGCTAATACTCAGAAGGGCTCGATATGAATCACGACTATAAGATACCGCTTTTGGTTAAACTGCACCGCAAAATGTGGGAGTAGTTAGGAATCTAATCGTAGGAGACAGACACACAACTTCACTTTTATATATAAAAATGTTGCAACAACTAAAACATTCGTTTGTGCAAATTGTTTGCACAGGAAACCTACCATGTGTGGCGGTTTTTGCCGTTTTTGTGGATCTGTTTCAGGTTTTTTAGCGATTTATTTTTTGGCGACTTCAAGCCATGAAGTCGTTGTTCTAAAAGAACGCTGGTCTCCTTGACAACGCTTTACGACGTTGATTTCCTTACACTCCCTTCCCCACAACTTCATGAGGGGGGAAGAAGGGGGAGAAGCACACAGGTGCAGGTGTGACATGGACGCCAACTCCGCCGCATCGAGACACGAAAAAATATGCGTTAAAATGGAAAAAATTATGGTAAATTATTTTTAAAATCGTAGACTCATCGTAGACGCGCGCTAATACCAGAAGGGCTCGATATGAATCACGACTATAAGATACCCGAATTTGGTTAAACTGCAACCGCAAAATGTGGGAGAAGTTAGGAATCTAAATCGTAGGAGAGACAAACATGTCGTCCAACGTGACCATTGAAGTCACCAGCCACAAAGATAAGTCTCTGTCGTTCGTCAATGAGGTAGTCTGCAGTAGAGTGTCATAGAATCGGTCTTTCTGTCCATCGGGTAGCCCCCCTGAGGAGCATAGGCTGATATAATGGTTGGTAAACTATGATGAAGCACTACTAATCTAATTTAAGTATTCTGTCACTTACTCTGATTACCTCAATGAGAGAATGAAAATCAAAACATTTACCATTAACGATATATCCCGACTGATCAGTTTCTACTCTTTCTAGCAAAACAGACAATATATGTGTGTATATATATATATATATAATATATATATATATATATATATATATATATATATATATATATATAAACATATACATATACATATACATATACATATGTACGTATATATATATGTGGTAGACTGTGCTGAATGAAAGGAACAGTGCCGTGACTAATACAGTAGTAAGTAGTACCAGTTAAGCACTGGGGTCGATGTAATCGACTTAATTCGTTTGTTTGTCCCTTCTATGTTTAGGGTAGCAAGAATATTCATAGAATTATTTTCTATTTTCTATGAATATTCTTGCTACCCTAAGATTTTAATTAATGATAAAATGTTTTTTGGCTAATTCTGGAAGAAAATAGGCAATTTATTTTTTCGTGCTGGTTGAGTTCCGCTACTGCGCGGTAGATTCGAAAAATTAGAACCTATAGACACGTGGCGGGTTATTTATCGCTCCGTGCCTATGTGTTCAGTCCTGGCAACCTACTGAGGAAGAAGCGCCAGATATAGACTGAAAGTATTTTATTTCAGTTTGTATTTATGTCTGCAGAAACCTTGCAGGGTCTAGGATTAAGATAAATGTTTTTCTTTTTCAATCACTTTCGGAATTACAACAATTGGTGGCTTGGAGTTTTAACTTAGAGGAAGCACTCCGTCGGTTACGGCGACGAGGGTTCCGGTTGATCCGAATCAACGGAACAGCCTGCTCGTGAAATTAACGTGTAAGTGGCTGAGCACTCCACAGACACGTGCACCCTTAACGTAGTTCTCGGGGATATTCAGCGTGACACAGAGAGTGACAAGGCCGGCCCCTTGAAATACAGGTACAACAGAAACAGGAAGTAAGAAACAGGAAGTTGTGGTGAAAGAGTACAGCAGGGATCACCAACATCCCCTGCCGGAGCCTCGTGGAGCTTTTAGGTGTTTTCGCTCAATAAACACACACAACGCCCGGTCTGGGAATCGAAAGCGCGATCCTATGACCGTGAGTCCGCTGCCCTAACCACCGGGCCATTGCACATATATGAATCCGATCCCAGTGCTCGCTCTTCTTTCTGTGCATATCTTTACAAAATTTTCCGTTTGAGTATAACAGGCTATTATTGATCAAACTAATATCTATTTATTTGACGTGGTTCAATTATTCGAATTTAAAGTGTATCCCCTGTGATATACCATCGTTGATTTCACTCGTATCTAAAGACTTATGTGAAAAACTGCTCATAAATAATACAGTTACTGAGTCAGTTATGCATGAGTATGCAAATTCCGTACGTTTCTGTCATATGTTTGCTAATTAATATTGCGTGTTTTAAAATTAATTAACACAGCTGTAGGTTTCATCGATTAAATTTCAGTGTGAACAACAAGGAGGAATTGGAATAAGTGAGATATGGAATAAGTGATCAAAATACGCCGAAGTATCATCATCATCATCATCGTTTAACGTCCGTTCTCCATGCTAGCATGGGTTGGACGGTTCGACCGGGGATCTGGGAAACCAGAAGGCTGCACCAGGCTCCAGTCTGATCTGGCAGAGTTTCTACAGCTGGATGTCCTTCCTAACGCCAACCACTCCGCAAGTGTAGTGGGTGCTTTTTACGTGACACTTGCACAGGTGCCAGCCGAGGCTGGCAACGGCCACGGTCGGATTGGTGCATTTTACGTATATGTAACAGAAAGAATTTTAAATCCATCTTTTTCCATCTTCTCTACCTCCTTCTCCTCTTTCTCCTCGCCATCATCAGAATCATCAACATGTCTACAGCGTAAATCTTTATATATAAAACTGTATCATTCCGCATACTCATATGTGACGTTTGTCCGTAGATTGTATTACTAAACATAAGGTATTTGTTTTTCTCATATGAATTCGCGACCATCTGCAATAAATTTGCTGTTACATCATAAAATTAGTATGACTAATAATCTACAATTTCACTTCCATAATTATGTGTAATGTAGTGTAATGTCGGTATGTAACGATAGAGGCATTTCTTTTTCACCGCACTGTCTCGGTGGTTAATCTTTATATATAAAAGTAAGGTTGTGTGTCTGTCTCCTACGATTTAGATTCGTAACTACTCCCACATTTGTGGTGCAGTTTAACCAAAACCGGGTATCTTATAGTCGTGATTCATATCGAGCCCTTCTGGGTATTAGCGCGCGTCTATGATGAGTGTATGATTAAAAAAAAAAATTACCATCATTTGTTTCCATTTTAATGCATTTTTTCGCTATTATTTAAGGAAAGTAACTCTCTAAAAATGTCTACGATGAGTCAACGATTAAAAAAAAAATTTACCATAATTTTTTTTCCATTTCTAATGCATTGTTTTGCTATTTTTTTGGCTATAACTCTCTAAAAATGCTTATATAGTTATTTCCCTTAAAAACCCGAGCAACGCCGGGCGATACTGCTAGTTGTATCTAAATCATTTCGCAAAATGCCGTTTATGTACGCGAGGAAAATATTTAGGAAAAGTGTTAAGCGATCGGTTTCGCAAGACGGCTCTGCTACAATTGATTTCAGTTTTAGATGCAAAGGGAATGTTATGTTCTCATGTTTGGTCTTTGCTTTTTCACATATTTCTATAACTAGTTTATTATTATATACTTTAGGTAGTCCATAGACTATCTAGGTGTACATGTGAAGTGTGTAAAGTAACCTAGGCCTTTATTAGTTAAAGAATTTTGGAGTGAGTATTGTAAAATGGTGAGCTGTTTAATAAATTTCACTGATTTGTGTGTATTGGCTTTTTTTAATAATAAACATTATTTTGAATCGTTTTCTACAGAATAATCGTACAATAGTATAATAATAATAATAATAATAATAATAATAATAATAATAATAATAATAATAATAATAATAATAATAATAATAATAATAATAATAATAATAATTGTGTACAGTGCTCAGGTGCACTACAACTCATCTAAAGTGTATATATAATCAGGTGTAGTTTCGGCGGATTTCGGAAAGCATGAGGGCCTTAAAGGATGCAGTGTCATGGCAGTCAACAACTGACGCAGGCAGTTTATTCCATGCTTCAGCAACTCTGAGCGTGAAAAAATGTTTCCGAAAGTCATGGGAGCTGTTTTGTTTTCTGACTTTGTAGGCATGTCCACGTGTGTTAGACTCATGGAGATCAAAAAGGTTTTCAGTGTTGTTGTTGGTGAGGTGGTTTGTAACCTTGTGGGTGTTTACCAAGTCCGTCGCCAGACGCCGGAGCTGCCACAACGAAATTTTGTTTGCAATCTTTCGTAATAATCATATTTTTGTAGATGTGTTAATCTGTCGAATAGGTCCTTTTCCACCTACTAAATTTAGGTTGTATTTGCTTTATTTTCTGTTTTCATACAGGAAATTCTGAAACATTATTACTGGACTCAACAGCCATATTTATTCCTCATTGAGTATTTCTGAATACATAGCCAATAAATCAATTTGATCCCTAGCTGGGTATTTCAATTTACTACTGGAGTTTCCTGAGAAATGAATTGCATTCATTTCGCAATATTCTTTCCCGTGAAAAGGATCAGGCTGTGACGAGTGTTTATTAAATGAAAGGCTTTGCCCCACCACATCAGAATAATGAATAATCTTTGCTATACGAGATGTAAGAAGGCATATTTAGCGGTAATCCTGTGTGGTTGTTTATCGTTTCATGTCTTTCATAATGAAACGTATGCAAAATTCTGTAAATTTCAAAGCACTCTGTGTATTTCTAAAATTTTATTGTTAAAAATCATAATATTTCAAGCGCACAAGTCTATGAAGAAGACAAGTTAAATTGTTCAACTTACCATTGGAAATCTTTTATGGTTTACGTATTTCAGTGATTGGACTGCGGCCATACTGCAATTTCGGACGAAGGTGTAAGTCGATTAGAGTGCTCAGTTAATTTTCTTTATTCAATGTTCCTAGTAAAACTGATTATGATGCTGTTGTATTGTTGTGGATGTTGATGATGATGATGATGATGATGATGATGATAACGACGGCGACGATGACTAAATCAAAGACGATGATGATGATGATGATAAATAATGTATCACATCGTGGAAAGGTGACAGTTGTTTAAGACTGAAAACGAAAGTCGCGAAATACGTAGTATTTTGTTTTTTCTACCAAGTATGAAATCACTTCTTTGACATTACGTAATTCGCTGAAAAGGTGTTTATTCTGCTTCTCACATTTACAAAGCAATGTCTGCTCTCGCGGATTTGTCGTAAGTAATTTTCTGGATGACTCACAAAGCTTGTAGAACTATTGTAATAGTCGCATCGAGACTTATATTTACATAGACGTAGGCAGAGGTGTCTCTTTAAAGAATATCACTTCATTGCGGCACCGTGGTAAAAGAGTTTCATTCTTCGTTTTTAAGACTACTCGAAAAGGTTGCCAGACGCAACGAAAATTTTAGGAAAATAAAAATAAGAAGTAAGAAATGGTAATTTTACCGGTGAGTGTGTTACATTATACGGCACAAAAAGAAAATGACTCTCTCCAGACACAACAGTATATATATATATATATATATATATATGTATATATATATATATGTAGTCAAGACTATTGAAAAGTTTGCAAGACGCAACGAAAATTTTAGGAAAATAAAGATAAGAAATAAGTGGAAATTTTACTAGTGAGTGTGTTACATTAAAAGGCACGAAAAAAAAATGTCTCTCCCCAGACACAACAGTTTCATACTGTTTTACAATTAATTTTTCTTGTGGAGGGAACGGGAACAACATTGTTATTTCCATCTATGAGCTTTACACACACACACGCGCGCGGGCGCGCGTACACAAACACTTTTGTAAATAGTAATGGATTGCTCCAAACGTTCACCGGTTTGCCCTCAGTTAGGCATTAGAAATTGGTTATTCAACAGTTAATATAAAAATACAATAATATTTTCATCTCTCTCTCTCTCTCTTTTACTCTCTGTTACTTGTTTCAGTCATTTGACTGTGGCTATGCTGGAGCACCACCTTTAGTCAAGCAAATCTACCCCAGGACTTATTCTTTGTAACCCTAGTACTTATTCTATCGGTCTCTATTGCCGAACTGCTAAGTTTCGCGGACGTAAACACACCAGCATCGGTTGTTAAGTGATGTTAGGAGGACCAACAGAGACACACAAATACACACGCTGTGTAATAGCAAAATTGTTAAGCCGTAAGAGACGTTCTATTCTATTAATTTACATGACTCAGTTTACTCATCGATATCTGAGCTTTAGATGGATTTACCGTTGCGAGCATTTTTACCGGGTCTGCTTTCCTTCTGCATATTTCAGAGACCCCGAACAAATAACGTTTTCAGGGAACTGCCATTTAATTCTGACACGAGCTTTATCTCCACCAATGTTGTGTGGACGCCCCCAGACGATGAAGTAGGCTAGCCTAATACGTAGATATAGAGAGAGTAGAGACAGCAGTAGAGGCATTCGAACGTGCGACATAACAGTGGCGAAGAGGATTTCGTAGCTCACACAGCCACTGCGTAGTAATGCGACATAACAACCAATGTTAACAATCACAACAATAAGAAAAACAAAACATCATCTAAGAGGTTCGGCTGACCTCCAAGAAATTTAATAATCTTCTTCAAATTCCTCGTTGATATCATGGAAGCATACGGTTACACTTCAGATAAATTCATTCCAAATATCCCATTTCTGAAAAGTCAAAGTCGGAATGTCATTCATGAAGCATTTGCTGAGTCAGGCCTTATTTCAAACTAGACTTCAACAATATCGTCGATAGAATTTTTTCTTAAAAATTAAATTCGGGACGAGTTTACAATTATATATAATAATAAGCTACCAAACGTCATTAACTACGCAAAGCCATTAAAATCAGACTTTGTTGATTACGTCGGAATATTTCAGAAGAAAAAATAACCGAACGAAAATAAAAAATTATCATAGAAAATATAACATTCAACCTGGAAGTATACTTGTCTTGTCTTTAAAAAAAATTATATAGCTTGAGAAGTTAATTAAATTCTATTGAAACCCAAAAAATATATTAAATCCTCGAGGCCAATAGTGTGTTATTGACATATCTGAATGTAAGTAATTTAATTTTTGAATGGAACAGTGAGTTGTCATAGAGCTTTCTCTAGTAATATGTTGTAAAGCGATGTGTGGAGGAATACAGGCGCTCATAAAGTACGTATTATGTAAGGTTATATACTTTTGTCTACATCTGAAAAGAAATCACAATTTCATTTAGGTAATATCTTTAGAGAGAGACCAATAATTATAGTATGAAGTTATTGACACAGCTATGATTAAATTTCCCTAAATAACAACCAATTTCTAAACCCATTTATACAAAAAAAATATAATATTGTTAGGACTATTAAAGTAAGACGGCGCTGTTTTTTTTTTATCTTGCAGTTTACAAACTATTTTTTCGTTTGGTAATACTGTCTATACATTTCAGGTTCATTTTTTAGCTTTCATTAATTATGACGGGTTTTCTCAGAGAAAATAAATACGGTTCTCTATAATTGTGTTTCGCGAGGTACAGTTTAAATATCTTCACGAATAATCTTTCATAAAATACAGACATCATATCTGTGTATGTGTGTGTGTGTGTGTGTGTGTGTGTGTGTGTATGATTACATATTTATGAATATACACAAATAAAAATATATGTATGTATGAATATGTGTATATATATATATACATATATGCGTATATATATATACATATATATATGTATATCCTGTGTACTGATTTCTATGAGATCGCTAGCGAAGACGAGGGCATTATCTAGCAGTTCTTTAGAGAGAGAGGCATAAAAATCAACAATATCGAATAGTGTAAACCACGCTTTTTTCTTATTCTTAATGGCTTTAAACAAGTCTACGACTTCTATACTATTGGACCATTGTACTAGCCTAGTAGCGGTCTTATATATATATGTGTAAGTGCGGGAGTGGGCTGTGTGCTGAGAAGCTTGCTTTCGAAACACTTGGCTCCAGGTTTCGTCTCACTGCGTGGCAACTTGGGCAAGTAGCTTCTACTATAGTCTCGAGCCGATCAAACCTTTGTGAGTGGATTTATTAGACAGAAACTGAAAGAAGCCTGTCGTATATATGTATGCATTTCTGTGCCAGTGTTTGTCCCTCCACCATCGCTTGACAACCGATGTTGGTGTGTTTTCGTCCCCGTAACCTAACAGTTCGCCAACAGACACCGATAGGATAAGTAGTAAGCTTACAAAGAAGTCCTCTGTACGATTTTTTCGACTAAATGTGGTGCTCCAGCATAGCTGCAGTGAAAATGACTGAAAAGAACAAAAGAATATATATATATATATATATATATATATTATATATATATATATTATATATATATATAGAGTGAGAGAGAGAGAGAGACTGAGAGATAGATAGATAGATAGATAGATAGATATAGATAGATAGATAGATGGATAGATAGATAGATATACCTAAACCGACTTGGGTGTATGTTTTGTAATTCTCTTCACTCTACTTGACAACAATCGCTGGTATTACTATTTTAAAATCTCACAACGTGAGATATTCAGCAACAGTACTTTGTATTAAAAACTGTTTTCCAACATAACATGGCAGTCCTGGTTTAGGACGAATGTTGCTGTAATTTAGCCCCAGGAGACATCGTCTCCAGCTGGCTATACGATAGGTCTGTTTCCTTATATTTTCGAACAAGGGAGGTGATAGATGCTAGATTCCCCTTGTTCGAAAATATAAGGACACAGACCGTGTCGTACAGCCAGCTGGAGATGATGACTGCTGGGGATAAATTACAGCAACATTCGTCCTACACCAGGACTGCCATGTTACGTTGGCAAACAATCTTTACTACATTTGCTGGTCTGTTTCCACAACCATAACAAAGCGGTTCGTCAAAAGAGACAGCAGAATAAACACAGGACTTTACTTACTCGGGTTGATCTGATGGACTTAACTTTTTCCAGGAAGGTTAACGTACAATGCTTGAGACGAAGTGGAATATTAAATATAAAGATGTTTACACACACACGTACAAGGCACACATATATACACACAGACTCACATATATACAAACACACATATACACACACGCGCACATACATACATGCATGCATACATACATACATACATACACATACATACATACATACATACATACATACATACATACATACATACATTCTCACGCACCACGTACACATACAATATTGAATTTTTGTATATTTTGCCACTCGATTTTTATGCTACTGCGATATTCAAGCAATCGCCTGAAGTTGATATTGGCGTTAAACTCCAGTCGCGAGATGAAAATTCATTTTCTAAGAAGTCTACGTGTGTGTATATTTGTGTCTGTGTGTATGTATTTTTGTCTGTAAATGAATGTCTGTGTATGAATGTATATGTGTGTGTCTGTGTGTGTGTGTCTGTGTGTGTGTGTCTGTGTGTGTGTTTGTGTGTATGAATATATGAATGTTTGTGTGAGGAGTGGTCTATTCTGCGTAATTCCCAACAATGGCACAATCTTAATTCGTAATTCAAGTGTCACTTCTAGCTTTCCAATATCATCTGCGGTCTCTTCTCTATTGATCGAAAGACAACTAGTTATGTTTTGCTCTCAAGCCTTTTCACTGTTCATTGTCAATCTACGCTGAAATTTGCATTTCAGCATATATTTGTATATATAATGGAATATACATTACAATGTATATTTAACATAAATTTCAACACAGACATCACATATATGAACATAGATTTGAATAGCAATCTAGCTATTATATCTAATACACACACACACATTCCCCCCTCTCTCTCTCCATATGTATTGATCATCTTTTTTCCTTTCCTTTTTTTCTTTCCTTTTTTTCTTTCCCTTTTCCGATCCCTTTTGATCGAGAACCTACCCCATTTTTTTGTTTATTTTCTCTCTCCCCAAAAGGAAAAGCTCTACTTTGTAATCTGTGCCCTCTGTGTACAGCCCTGTGTGGCTAATAAGGAAACACACACACACACACGCACACACACATATATATATATATATATATATATATATATATATATATATATATTATATATATATATATATATATATCCGCTCAGTCGAAGTCGACTCTCGGTCACTCAATGGATCAGTGTCCTCCAGCCAGTTCTATCCTGGGTCGCTTCTTTCAGATTGACTATGGCCATTCCCGTGTCACTCTTAATGGTGTCAAACCAGCGACCGGCCTCTCCCTCTCTTGCCACTGACCATTCCGAGCATGATGTCCTTCTCCAGGGATTTTCTCCGCATAATATGACCAAAATATTTCAATCTATGCTTGGCTTAATCTGGTTAAGAACTTCTCCATTTATATGCATATATTATATATCTACATAGGTTTATATGTATGGATGTATATATGTGTGTGTAAATGTGTGTTTGTGGGGGTTGAGATTGTGATTGTATGTCTGTGTTTGTTCCAAACGACCACTTGACGAACGGTACTGGTTTGCTTACGTCCCCGTAACGTCGTTGTTCAGGAAAAATAACCGATAGAACAAGTACCAGACTTAAATTGAGAGTACTGGGATCGATTCGTTAGAGTGAAAACTCTCGAAAGCGCCGCTCCCAATATGGCCGATATCAAACGATAGAAACAAACGACAGACGAAAGATGAAAGATTTAAACATGAATGGTACCAAACATTTATATATATATATATATATATATATATATATATATATATATATATATATATATATATATATATATATATTGATCGTATTTTTTACTTCATTTTGGACAATAAATTTTAACGTAGGCTTCAACATATATTTGGCAATTTATATCTCTAACAAAGCTTTTTGTTCTTTATAAATTTAACCATATGTCGTAAATTAGTAAGTAAAGGAATGTTGTTTTAATTTTGATTAATCATATTATGATCCAATCGTCCTTTAGAACACAATACTATATCGGAAGATCCTATCTGTTCTGCTATTACATCGAATGTTCTTTAGGAAGAACAAATTTCAGTAATTCTTTTGATATTTATACGCTTCCATATTTACATATTCTTCAGTTGCAAATCTCATCCACCCAATTATTTCGATATCAATTACTTTGCAATCTCGTCATTTCGCATTGTTGACAACAGCAATTTCGAATTTCCTACTTTCCGTTCTCTTCTTGCATCAGATGGAAAATTGTCGGGGGATTTTCATGTATTTAGACTAATTTATATTGAGACATTTGTCTTCATTCCATATTCCTGATTCTATATCCTTCCACACACAATTTGCATCTAATCGATCATCTATGCCCCATTAACATGTCATTTCTGTCACTATGGAACCGTCCAAGTCATGAGTCACCCGTTACTTTGCCCTTTACTGGACTCCACTGATAGCTTAGATGATTTCAGAAATAATACGAAGATTACGCATGAATGCGTAAACAAATGGACATATTCTGTATAGGCACGAAATGGTGATAATTATCCTGCCAGCTAACACTTATCTGCCGTTGAAGCAAACATACAGCATTAACTTATCACATATTCGCCATTCACAATATCTCCATATTCTAAATTAAATGATTCATTTTGAATACAGAATTTCTTCATTTTTGATCTACAGTTTTTCCCTAAATGGAGTTTGAGATCGGTTTTTAAGCCTTAGAATCCCATCTACTTTTGACATTCTCTTTCCAAAAAAACTTTTTATGCTTCTGTAAGGAAATCGATACGTAAAAAGAAAACTGTTACAAATTGGCAACTAGCGTTCCATCCTATTTTGCAGTAAAAAAAGCGTGAACACATTTGGGTAATTTACTTGTACTGTGTCTGATTTACAGTTCACCAAAATGGGGGATGCACTGGAAGTAGACTATAAGAGTAGCTGCAAAAACAACAACGACTACAAAAATATGACAGTAATTAGAACTTTTGGAGCAGGATTTGCGTCTTCTAAATTTCCGGTAGCTTCACGACAAAGATTATTCTCTTCATAAGTTCTCGTTGTGACTTATTTGGACTTAAACTCTGCATGGGTCTAGCCATAAAGTTTTTTCAATATTATGTCCTGAGAGGGGATAGGAAAGAATTCAGCTCGCGGTGACTTAGAAGCTGTCTGAAATGATAGCTTAACTGCACTGATATCTAGAGAGAGAGAAGGAGGGCCAGAGAGAGAGAGAGACAGAGACAGAGAGAGTGAGAAATAGTGATAAAATGTCCTCCACCGTTTTTCTGTTAGATTAATTAATGACAAGAAATAGATCAACGTGAAAGCTGACCTCAGTATGACAGAGATTATAATCCGAAAGTATTTTACTTGAGAATCAAAACACGCTTCTAATTCTTCAATAAATCCATAAAAGGAAGTGTTACATAAGAACTGAATACCTTTGTTTACGGTCTTTGCTTCATCAACTTTGCCAAAGAACTAAACAATCACAAATGTAACACCCGTTTCTACATCAGGTGTTCCCATAGATTATTAAATATGAAATTGGAAACAGTACAAACGTTAGACAAAAATGTACACACTTCCTCTAATACAGAGGCAAATCCTTTAGTTTATTTCCCCACTTTTAGAAACACTTTCAAAATACCTAAAGCTGAAAAATCTGAACTTTTGCAGTTGATAAACCAAAAAAGCAGAACAAGGTAGCAATGGATATAGAGAATTAATAGAAAAAGAGCATTGCATTATTCCGAATTCAAAGTGAAAATGGTAAGTCTGTATGGAATGCGAGACGCTAATGAAAAAGTGATACCAGTGGTGATCGGAGTGTTGGGCTTAGTAGCATTAAAACTTCAAAATTTCTTAAGGAGATCCCATGCAAAATTGATGTCTTGAAGAAAAGGAGTCTTATTGCGCACAGCGCACATCTCTAGGAACACTATTATTATTATTATTATTATAATTATTATTATTATTATTATTATTATTATTATTATTATTATTATTATTATTATTATTATTATTATTATTATTATTATTATTATTATTATTATTATTATTATTATTATTATTTTATGAATGTAGCGCATACTAATTTAGTTAGCAGGTATTTTATCTTGATGTTTAAGTGATAAACACAATATGAGAAAAAACAGAATGCGTAAAGAACTCCAGTCTGTGATAATTTATTTAAGAATAAAATTGGATAATAATCACGAAAAATGCCTTTGATCCTGAGTCTGGTTATACAATAACTGCAACAACAGCGATAACAGCAAGAATAAGAACACAAGCGACTACAAACAGCATTTTGGGAAAGTGAATTTTGGGGAGTTTCCTCTCTCTCTCTCTCCGGTTACTAAATAATTCCATTTCTCATCATTAGAACTAATATTCCCGTGTGTAGCAAGAATATTTATCTCTTGTTTATAACCAATCCTGTTTTGTGATGAACATGTAAGGTTGTACCAATATTTATGCAGTAATTGTTGAAATCTTCCACGATTCCTTGTTTAGGCAATAAACCAGAATCACTGATGAAAAACCAGAAATGGTACTGTTTCTGATGTAGTAGTTACTTTTAAGCTACAATAACTTGTTTTTTTTTTACTTCAAGGATCACATAGTGTGATGTAATTTACACCTCCCTCTTTTTAGCAATTCTTGCTTCCCGTTTCTAACACATTAATAAAACTACATATCTATACAAAGGCAATTTTATTAGGTTTTCGAACCATTTCTTTCTCTGTTCTTTAATTACTTCTATCATTCCCAATTTCCCTGACATGTATATCCAAGCAATGTTTATTACACCCCACCCATAACATCAGTACTAATGGAATCTTCTAATATTCTCTTAACCATTCTGATTGAATTCAACATTCATCTGCTTACTATTTAGAGCTATTCTCCGTCAGCACTGACGCCGTCAATCCACTCAGAAACGACCATTTTTCTTAATGCTGCGCACCAGGGCAGCATTTTTGTTCTTCCTATTTATTGTTCTTCCTATTTTCAGTTCCTCTTTCGTTAATAGGAATTTCGTCCTAATTGCTTCCCTAGAAATACTTACAAAACCATTTTCCTTTATTTCATTCTTTATTGCTCCGTTAGTCTTCGACGTTTTACCTTATTTCGAGGCTCTCCTAAATATATCCGATTTAACGATTTTATTCTTCGACGTGTCAAGGTAGGGAGTTTCTATTTCTGATTTTATATGGATCAAGTTAATAAAACATGTCAGCTAATTGTTATCCGTTGGTCAAGCATTTTTCTTTATCTTCCCTTCAACACTTACATTTTGCAAGCTTGGAAATTTTCCATTAGATGTAAAATAACACCATCACACAGATGGATTTCACCAGAAAAAGAAATCTGAGTTGACGTACGCATTGCAAACGCAATGATATTATTAGAATCATCAGAGAATCACATAACATTATTTGTTAGTTTAGATTTCTCTGCAATATTTCTGAAGATTATGTCGGCGCAGGCGAGGCTGAGTGGCAAGAAGTTTGCTTCGCAAACACATAGTCACAAGTTCAGTCCCACTTTCTGGCCCTTCTACCAAACTCTTGTGAGTGCATTTGGTAAACAGAAACCGAAAGGAAATGCCCGTTTAAATATGTGTATGTATATTTGTATAAATATATATATATTAAATATGTGTATATATATATTAAATATACTCTTTTACTCTTTTATGTGTTTCAGTCATTTGACTGTGGCCATGCTGGAGTACCACCTTTAGTTGAGAAAATCGACCCCAGGAATTATATTTTGTAAGCCTAGTACTTATTCTATTGGTCTCTTTTGCCGAACAACTAAGTTGTGGGGACGTAAGCACACTGGCATCGATTGTCAAGCGATGTTGCGGGACAAACGCTGACACACAAACATACACACACACACACACACACACACACACATATATATATATATATATACATATATACGACGGGCTTCTTTCAGTTTCTGTCTACCAAATCCACTGACAAGGGTTTGGTCGGCCCGAGGCTATAGTAGAAGACACTTGCCCAAGTTGCCACGCAGTGGGACTGAACCGGAACCATGTGTTTCGTAAGCAAGCTACTTACCACACAGCCACTCCTGCGCCAATGTTACACAAATACAAATGTAAACAAGGTGTCTTTCGATTAAGGACGAATTAAATTAAGGCGGCGTGTGTGCACACGCCTTTCTTTCAATATTATACTTCCTGTTCACTACCCTGTATTTATGTTCACATTTAAGCTTCCTCCCTTATTTTTTGGGTCTAACACAGAAATGTCTTTCGAGAGCATATCTAACACCGCCTCTTTTACTCTTTTATAATTTTACTTGTTTCAGTCATTTGACTGCGGCCATGCTGGAGCACCGCCTTTAATCGAGCAACTCAACCCCGGGACTTATCCTTTGTAAGCCCAGTACTTATTCTATCGGTCTCTTTTGCCGAACCTCTAAGTGACGGGGACATAAACACACCAGCACCGGTTGTCAAGCAATGCTAGGGGGACAAACACAGACACACAAACACACACACACACACATATATATATATATATATATATATATATATATATATACATATATACGACGAGCTTCTTTCAGTTACCGTATACCAAATCCACTCACAAGGCTTTGGTCGGCCCGAGGCTATAGTAGAAGACACTTGCCCAAGGTGCCACGCAGTGGGACTGAACCCGGAACCATGTGGTTGGTAAACAAGCTACTTATCACATAGCCACTCCTGCGCCTATATTCCTCCTTTCCACCATGGATCTTTTCTTTTGTCACTCCCATTATATTTCTGTTTCTTGACATCAACATTCACATTTTCTGTTACAACCATACTTGCTGCCTTGATCAAATTATTTCTTTCTGTGATGTTGTTTGTTCTAATGTATTTCAGAATTTCATTGACGTTTTTCGTTTCTTGGTTCAATTTCCATCGATCAAACTGTTTTAAGGCTGCAAATAATGTCGCTATCATTCACCTGTAGTCTTGCCTTTATTCTGTCATAGATGGTTTTTTACCCATCTCTCATGTTACCATTACTTTTATTGTTACCTTCCAAACCATTTATATGTCTCTCATCGGGCAAGCTATCACTGTTCCCTTCCTGTGGTTTATTAGAGACATCACATCTCTTTACAGCTATGACATTACTTTTATCAATAGGAACTGTATTTTCATCGTTTCTTCTGTTGCTGTTTTCCAATACCCGTCTTCGGGCTCTACTTCTGTGAACCAACGATTTTTTTTTTCTTATTGCTCTAGCTTGATCACATAATTTCTGTTCCGTGATATTATTATTTTAATTTTGTTCTTCTATTTGTAATTGTTAATATACCCTCTAATTCGACATGAGTTTTGGCTAAATTATTATTATTATTATTATTATTATTATTATTATTATTATTATTATTATTATTATTATTATCATATATTATTATCATTATTACTATTATTTATTTTTATTATTATTATTATTATTATTATTATTATTATTACCATTATTATTATTATTACCATTATTATTATTATTATTATTATTATTATTATCATTATTATTATTATTATTATTATTATATTATTATTAAAAGGTATTCTTGAATGTTGCTTGGTTTCACCTTTTGTCTTGTGCTTGAGATAATCATAAATATGTGAGTGATCAAGGGAATAATATGAGCAGGAGAGACAGCTTGAAGAATGAATCAAATTCCACAGTTCTGTAAATAGATTCGGCAGATGGTGAAGAGATCAGCTATGAGCATTCCTGTGCGATAAGGAGACAAACACAGAATCACACCCTAGGTGTCAGCAGAGGTCATATGTGTTTACTACAACTACTACCGTCCAATGGGAGCGCTTACGTTGGTCTTTAAAAGAACCAAGTCACCTTGTTCTATTTTTAATTACTGAATTCAAAATTGCAGCCCTTTGAAACAAAATGTTCGGCAAGTTCTAACGAGCTACTGTTACTGTGCCTGGCAAAATACCTGTGCCCATTAAATCGTTTGTTTAATTGTTCTGCTGTACAACCAATATAAATCAAGTTGTGTTTCGTGCATTCTGCCGGGAATGTCTACATTTTGAAAAACAAACAAAACGTAAACTTGAAAGTGCATATTCTCAGAAAATATTCTGAATTTACTTCAGTTTCCCTCCTCAAAATTCATGAGGAGAAATATGTTTGTGGTTATTAACATCACGCCCTGGAGGAATGAATACGATGACAGGAGAATGTATAAAATGAGAATGAATAAAATGGCATCAAATTGATACTAAGCTGTTTGATTAAATTTTCTTCTTGTTCCTTTTCTTTTTCTCTTCCTCATTTTCTCTGTTTTTTTTTTTATTTTCGCATGTTCTAAAACTGAAACTTAAAGAATGAAGATGTCATTCCATCAACGTGTGGACGCCTGTTGCTCTCGTTCGTACTTTAAATTTGAATTTCTATAATTTTGAATTTTTATCACATCTTAATTTGAACTTGACAAAGACAGACTCACTGTCGAAATATCTTTAAATCAATAAAATACCTATTACAATCGAATCGCCATCTTCATCTTGACTGTTATTATTTTATTATTATTATTATTATTATTATTATTATTATTATTATTATTATTATTATTATTATTATTAGTATATATAAGCCCAATATACTAATCATGACTACCCGTCTGATAAGGGTACACCAGGCACATGCATCACAACAATATATGCGCGATATGGTGATCTCATATCAAGATAAACAGCACATGACCTTGCAGGTGGGGCCCTGTTAGAAATTTCTTCTGGTCGAGTAGCCCATCCCGCTCAAAAGGTCCCTGAATAAGGATTGTTTAAGGATGTTGAACGAAGCACCCATGTTTCCAGAGGTGAATTAAACAAAGCCCAAAGTATTCCTCTCAACACATGTCTATGATGCTCCCCCATTACTTCTGCTCGTGATCAGAGATGCACATATCTAAGGTCAAACAACTGACAAGCAAATCTGTTGTATTGAGCAGAATATTTGCTGTAGCCCATCTCTTATACCAAGACAAAACAATGTACATGATAACACTTCCAATCAGTTAAGATCAGAACCCGCGAGAACCACTGCCTGGTACTGCATCAGGACATTTATTATTATTAACAATTACAAATAGAGGAACATTTATTATTATTATTATAATATGTGAGTAGCGGGTTAAAACTTTTAACCTTTCTTATTCACAAGCTTTCAGCAAACAAAACAATCTTCTTCTTCTTCTTCTTCTTCTCTCTTTTCTTCTTCTTCTTCTTCTTCTTCTTCTTCCTTCTTCTTCTCTTCTTCTTCTCTTCTCTTCTTCTTCTTCTTCTTCTTCTTCTCTTCTTCTTCTTCTTCTTCTTCTTCTTCTTCG
>NW_021835727.1:0-5000 GCF_006345805.1 Octopus sinensis
ATATATATATATATATATATATATTATATATAATATAATATAAGTAGTGTAGTGAATGAATTATCTTAGTATGGACAATTCGGTTAACCGATACCTGGGTAGCAAATTCACGTCAGAAAAACACGGTTGAAGCTACATGCCAAGGGCAGAGATCACGTGCTTTCGTGTGGAAATTTGTGTGTCTTTTTTTAGTACAAATAAATGAAAGAATGGAGTTGAGCGACGATTTAACAAAATTCCTTTATTCTCGATATATGTTTCGAAGGCTGCATATTCCTAATTTCGAAGGAATAAGGGGTGCATTACGCCGCCTTCTCATCAGGAAAATAAGGAACTTATGTCAGCATCAAGATGAACAAAACTTTTAGATGGCTGCCCACACGGAGTCCATAGCAATAATGGACTCCGTCATTGTGGGCATTATATATATATATATATATATATATAATAAAATATAAAATGGGACAAGAATACAAAACGTCCGGAAAACAAGGTGATACAAGGGACAACAAAACATCCACATAGACGATATAAAAAAAAAAAGCAAGGACGGGTCATTCGAAGCTTTCTACCCTCAGTCAAGAACTGGATCATCCTCGCAATTTCGGCTGTGCGAGGATGATCTGGTTCTTGACTGAGGATAGAAAGCTACGAATGACCCGTCCTTGTTTTTTTTGTATCGTCTATGTAGATGTTCTGTTGTCCCATTTTGTATCTTATATATATATATATATATACTAGTGTAGCAGTTGCGCATAATCGAAATCTCACCTGTCTGTGCCACAGGTGTTGTACTCGGACCATGCGGAGCTCGATACCTCTCGCTACAAGTCTTGTCGTTAGAAGCGCCGAAGGTAAAAGCGAGAACAAATATGGCAATATTTATCAGCGGAACATCGCCATCAATCCACCGTTTTAAAATGATGTCGTATTTTCTTGAATCCAGAACAATAAAAAGTGACCGGGACTTGCTTTGCTTTGGCGAAACGAAACCACGTGACCACATTTACACCGTGGTCATGTGGTTTCATTAGACTCGTTGTATTAGAACAAAGCTAAGAAGAAATGTGAATGAAACAGCGTGAATAGCCTGTAAAACTCGATGTTAATAAATAAAACACATACACCTTTATACACAAACGCACACACACGCAGACACACATAGAAACGCGTGTGTATGCGCATGTGTGCGTGCCTGTGTGCGTGTGTATGTATATACACAGCTGTCATGTAGGTTTTTCTGGGTAACTGTTTGCCAATTCTTTCCTGTTCAACAGAGAGTTCTGTGCATTGCTGCAAGACATCGGCATAGTTTATTAGCTGAAGGAACATTGTTTAGAACAAGATTCCTCAGCCATTCTTACATCAGAACCATTAGCATCAATCAAATTTACATGTACACATGCTTGCACGTACGCGCTCACACACACACTCACCGGCACACACACACACACACACACAACACACACACACACACACACACACACACACACACACAATGTTTCTGTGTGTTCGTATAAATATATGCATTTATCTTTCTCTCTCTCTCTCGCCCTCCCTCCCTCCCTCCCTCCCTCTATCTATCTACCTATACACATATATATATATATATGTACATTTATTCTTTTATTCTTTACTTTTTTTATACTTGTTTCAGTCATTTGACTGCGGCCATGCTGGAACGTCACCTTTAGTCGAACAAATCGACCCCAGAGAACTTATTCCTTGTAAGCCTAATTATTATTCTACCGATTTCTTTTGCCGAATTGGTAATGTTACGTGGACGTAAATACACCAACATCGGTTTTCAAGCGATGGTGGGGGACAAACAGAGACACACAAACATACACATATATACTTCTTTCAGTTTCCTTGTACCAAATCCACTCACAAGCCTTTGGTTATTGCGAGGCTATTGTAGAAGACACTTGCCCAATGTTCCACGCAGTGGGACTGAAACCGGAGCCAGGTGGCTGGGAAGCAAGCTTCTTAACACTAGGCCATAAATACAGCATACATACACATATAAGTGTGTCCGAGTGTGTGTACATGTGTGTTCATATATATATATTATATATATATGTATGGATATATATATATAATAATATATATATACTAATATTACTATATATATTATACTATATATATATACACACAACATATATATATATATACTATATATATTATATATATACACACACACACATATATATATATATGTATGTGTGTGTGTGTGTGTATACACATATATACATATATATAACCACTAAGCCACGCGCCTCCACAATGTAATGACTTGAAACAAAGGATAGAAGATATATAAATATGTGTGAGTGTGTGTGTGTGTGTGTGTGTGTGTGTGTGTGTGTGTGTGTGTGTGTGTGTGTGTGTGTGTGTGTGTGTGTGTGTGTGTGTGTGTGTGTGTGTGTGTGCTTGCGTGAACGCCGGCTTATGTTTTTGTTCGTGTGATAAGAATCTGGTGCCGAAAACAGTAGACACCGTGTAAGAGCAGCATATAAGGTATTTAGAAAGTTTTTCTTCTGTTTGTTTATTTTTTATTACTTTTTTTTTTTTTTTGGTGATAATTGCAAAAACCAACATTTACATAATGATCACGTTGTTTTGTTTTCCCGTCGAGTCAGAAAGAAGCAAAAAATGAAATATAAAGGAAATCGGTTAAACGAATATAGCGAAACAGCATGAACATCCAAGCAAATCTCAATTTTATCAAATAAATACAAAACACATACAAATATGTATATATATATATATAATTTACACACATATATACATATCTGTATATACATAATATCTTATATATCTTATTATATTAAGATATATTAAATAAAACCAAACCCGCTGCAACACTATGAGAATTGTGTATTATCTGTGTGAATATATTAATTTCTATTTTGTTGTTGCTCTCCCGATGCTGTTCTGGTACAAAGGAAGGATTCGCAAGAATAAATAACAAGATAAAATGTCAGAAATAATCGCGGAATGTGGAACGACAAGATCCTTGACATAATCTGTTTCAATCTGACAGTAGGGGTTAGGAATTGAAGCTTTCTGAAGAATGGTCGTCCTATTTGATAATGTTTTGAGATGAAGAGGAATCTAGATTTTATGATAAATGTTTATAGGTATTGTGACAATTATTTTGGTGTTATCTCGGGGACTCTTTTACACTCTCGGTAAAAACAAAACGAACAAAAGTTCACATCGCAGCCTGTCGTATGAATAAGATTCTATACGAACATTTGGAATTCTAGGAAGAAAAAATAAGCAACAAAAATGCTTCGGAGCTATTGTTGTAGTTTGTTCATGTTTAACTATAAACTTTGCTGCAATAAATCCCCCGGTTTGGGTTTCGGTCCCACCACATGGCATATTGGACAAATAACTTCTGCTAAAGACTTTAGTCCTTGTGGAAGACTGAGAGATCTTATCCATTCCTAAGTCGTAGACTTAGTCTATCATCCCATCTAACACCACCACCACTTTATCCTGGGTTAGTTTAAATCCTTTTCATATCAACCCACTTAAGACTGCCCCTGGCACTACGATACAAAATGTCTGTTTTAAAGCGAGTTGTTGTGCCGCTTCATCGCTCCTTGTTACATGTGGAAGGCTCCACACTCACAACTGTACAGTGAGAAAACGTCACACCAATATGTATGTATGTATGTATGTATGTATGTATGTATGTATGTATGTATGTATGTATGTATGTATGTATGTATGTATGTGTATATATGTAAGTTTCCTTCCTGAGCGTCCAATAACACTATACTTGTTCCACATCCTCGCGTTGTTGTGTTTTCTCTTCGTGTTTTCATGTTTGGATTAACTATATATATATATATATATATATATATAAATGTGTGTGTATGTGTTTGTGAATGTATATATACATACATACACACACACACACATATATATCTTTTCTTTTCTGCAGTTTCAGCTCAGAGCTGCGGCCATGCTGATGCACCGCCATTTTGCTACACTGTTATTACTGAGAGCCTCCTCCAATATGTGGCACTTGGTGAAGAATGGAGTTTGATGTAGCTACCCTCATTTGCACCTCTTGCCGTGAGGTAGGTTCCTCTAAGACACTCGACAGGAAAATGTTCAGCTTTGATTTAAAAACACCTACATCTATTTTGTGCAGGTTCCTCAGGCTCTTTGGGTGAATATTAAAAAGCTGTGGGCCCTTGAAACCCAGGCTGTTCCAGTAACTGGTCCTGAAGCCCGATAGTGTTGCTGGGATCTTTGGCACTATGCAGTGTCGTCCCGTTCTAGCATTGGTGTAGCTTCCAATGCCAAAATTTGGCACAATTCCTTCCAGGATCTTCCAGATATATACTACTGCATACTTCTCTCCAGGGAGTAGAGTCTTAGCTGTTTCAACATTTCCCAGTAGCTGAGCTGTTGCAAAGAGACGATCTTTGGGAATCTTCTCTGGATTGCTTCAAGGCCTGCTGTTAATTTCACACTGGTGGGTGACCATATCTGTGAGCAGTGATCCAGGCGACTGAGGACGAATGTCCTCCGGAGGACAATTATTGTTTCCTTATCTCTGGTTCTGAATATTCTCAGGATTCATCCAGCCAGTCGTCTGCACTTTCTCGCCATCCTGGTAATGTGCACTTGGAAAGAGGTATCATCACTCATGTCGATACCCAGGTTCCTCACTGATTTAGACTCTGGGATTGAAATTCCCTGTGGCCCAGTGTACCCTGTAAGTTTCATATTCAGTTTTGGACGCTGGTAGCGCAGGGCCTGGAATTTCTCAGCATTAAACTGCATATTATTATCCTCAGTCCATCTGTAAATTGAGTCCAACTCCTGCTGCAGATGTGCAACATCGCTGGGGTTCTGTATTTTCTGCGAGACTTCCGTATCGTCTGCGTAGCTTGCAAAGGTGGCTATCTGGGCACTTGAGGGCATATCTGGGAGGGCTACTATAAAAAGCAGTGGTCCCAAGACAGTGCCCTGTG
>NW_021835727.1:7500-12500 GCF_006345805.1 Octopus sinensis
AGATAGAGAGAGAGAGAGGAGAGTGAGAGAGAGAGAGAGAGAGAGAGGATTAATAGTCAGTATTTTCCATCCCCAAAACTTTCCTGCTGTGTGCAGAGCCGCCGCTAACCAAATCACAATGAATTCGTATCCAAGACAAGAGAGAACTGGGCTATTTCTGTTGGGGAATCTGCAAGACTTTGAAACTCCCTGACGAAATGAAGCGTTACATGAAGAAAGCAGAGCCCAGATATGTAAAGAATAACACCGCCACCCCGCAGGCTGATGGAACAATGATGCCTGGGAAGAAGCTGTGGTGGTGGTCACGGTGGTGAGTGCTGTCTTCACATGTAGAAGAGGAAGTGGTGGTATACAGCAGCAATGACAAGTAAGATAAACAAATCGTCATCATCCTATCACCTTTTGGAAGAAGGAATACAACAGAAGCTGGAACGGAAATCATACACGTACTTATTCGTATGTACCATACATGCATATATACATATATACATATATATGTATGTATGTGTAATGTATACGTAAATGCATGTACTTAGGAGTGTGTGTATATGTTTATATATATATATATTATATATATATATATATATGTATATATGTATATTTATATTTGTGTATACAATGCACATGCATAACTCAAACACACACACATATGCATATTATATATATATATGTATATATATATGTATATATATATATATAATGTATATATATATATATATATATAATATGTATATATAATATATATGCATATATATATGTATATATATATATATATGTATATATATATATATATATATGTATATGTATATATATAATATGTATATATATACATAGAGAGAGATAGAGAGAGAGAGAGAGAGCTATATAGATGTAGATAGAGTAATAAATGTATAGAATCCAGACCTGAAGATTGGGAGTACGTCGAACTAATTGAGTATTGAAACTAGAGACCTTATATCTCAAAAATACCGACATACTGTCATGAAAAACGTGTTGTCTTTAAAATGGAAACTCTGGGATTCTGAATAGATATAGTAAGTATCATATTTAATAATTGATGGCTCGGTCGGGTATAATATCTTTGAATGTTGATTGAGTAGAGGGGGGTTCTGTCTCTAAAACTACTTATATATATATATTATATATATATATATATATATATATATATATACTGTGTGTGTGTATATATAAAATTTAAATTAAGCAGAAAATGGAGAAATAGAACTATATATATATATATAGTTAATCCAAACAAGAAAGCACAAAAAACACAGCAACGCGAGGACGTGGAACAAATATAGTATTACTGGACGCTCAGGAAAGAAGGAGGATTTAACTTTTCGAGCGGAGCTCTTCGTCGGAAATATAGGAGAAGAAAAGATCCAGAGAAGGGAACACAGAGGAATATATATATATATATATATATATATATATATATATATATATATATATATAATATATATATATATAAATGATGGTTATGTATATATAAATTGTTCGTTGAATTGGTATGTAATGCTTATATATCCTCACAATTTCTAAAACTTTTTTTACTAGTTTATCATCGCAACTGTTTGATGAATGGTTACGGGAAAACTTTTTCGGTTTCAATAAAATAGCGTGTGGAGGTGGGAGGGGGTGAGTAGGTGAGTCCAGTTACGTAAGTTGGAACGTTGACCTAAACTTTCATGAAACAGTGTCTTGACCTGAGACAGTGTCTTGACCTGAGACAGTGTCTTGACCTGAGACAGTGTCTCCACACTGAAATAATTACAGGATGAGGGACAGATATTTGTCATTGAAAACCACACGGAAACTATCGACTTCACTTAAGCATTTACTATTTGGTGTCAGCATCTTCGTTGCACCAACTACGTCCTTGTCACTGATGAGTATTCATTGCGTTCGTCCTCCACTCAAACATTTTCTGTTTGAAGTACCTCAAATGAATTTGGGACTGCTTAAGAACATGTTCGTTTTCTGATCGACAAATTCACATAGTTTTAATTTTATCAGCGATAATCCTGCCTCTTTAATCGTTAGATACTGTAATCCTGACTTTAAACTTATTTTTGATGCAATTTTTGTTAACATTTCGTAAACTGAAACCATCCTACTCCAACAACATTTACAGTTTGTACATCAACATGATAATGCTCTTCATCATCATCATCATCATCATCAGTGTCGTCATTATCATCATCATCAACATCATCACCAACACCATGATGTTCATCGTCGTCATCATCATCATCATCGTCGTCATCATCATCATCATCATCATCATCAACATCATCATCATCATCATCACCATCGTCATGATCATCATCGCCACCACCACCATCATCATCATCATCATCATCGTCGTCGTCAACATCATCACCATCATCTTTACCACCACCACTACCACCACAACCACCACCACAAACACCACCGCCATCATCACCATCCACATCATTATCATTAACGATGAGTGAATAATTGAGTACTGGGTTATTGCACTTGGTTTTTTAAAATCTGGGGATGATGGTGGTGAAGTTCATGATGACGATGATGACGACGACGATGATGATGATGATAGTGGCCTTATGGTGATTAAGTTTAATGGTGATAGTGATAGCGGTAATGAGGTTGATAACGATGATGGTGATGATGATGATGATGATGATGATGATGATGATAATGACGATGATGGTGATGATGATGATGATGATGATGGTGATGATGATGATGATGATGGTGATGATGATGATTGTGATGATGATGATGGTGATGATGATGATGATGATGATTATAGTGATGATCATGATGTTTGTGATAGGTGCTTCTTCCACACGTGTAAAAATTTGTTTCAATTAATAAACGTGGTGTATTATATTTCTAAACAGACCCTACACCGCTACCCGTTTATCCACCCGCTTTTATATATTTACTTTCTAAACCTTCCCCAAATAATAATATATTTCAAAGCGCAGCCAACTTGAACAAGACGTGTCCCTATTTTAATCAACAAAACCCCTAAGAAATAGTCCCACCCCTTTTCTCACATCTCTGCGAAAAAAAAAAACCTTAGGGACCAGCTAAAGGATTTAAAAGTACCCAGGTCAGCCTTTATTGACACAATTTCAATAAGAATTTCCTTTTATTTATTTATTAATTTTTTTTTACTCTATTATATTTACTTTTTAATTGAAATCTTTCTTTTCCTTTTTCTTCTTTGTACGAGAAAGACCAGCCAGAAGTGACCTTCCCCGCCGCCTCCGCCACATGCACCAAAGGTGAGTTTGTTCATTTCCCAACAGCAGAAGACAACCCGAATAAGCATAATTTAAGTGAAAAGGGTCCGACTTTGATCTTCGTAGCCCCTCTTCTCACTCTCTCTCTATCTCCTTCTCTCTCTCTCTCTCTCTCTATCTTTCTTTCTTCCTATCTACCTGTTCGTACCCGCTCGCAACAATGTCGTCAACGCTGGCCCAACATCGCTGCTAGATTTCCGGGTAGAAGACCCCTATGTAAATAGAGGGAATACAAAGAGATTTAACAATTCCTAGATGGGCCGAAGGTTATGCCTGGATGAACAAACATAACATCACCTTACGCAGTCATCCTTAACAAATTTATGCATCGTTGAACAGTTCACTGTATTTCCTTCTTCGCGGAAACATTTTTTTTTCGTTTTTACCTTTTAATATTTATTTTGCCTTTTGTAAAAACGATAACAGCATTGATATCAACGACGTCAACAACAACAACAACAATAATCACAGCAGTAACAGCAAAATCATCATCATCATCATCAAAATCAACACAAACAACAGCAGCTTGGATATCACCATCATCACCGTCATATACAACACAAGAAGCTTACTTCCCAACCGCAAAATTCCGGGTTCAGTCCCACTGCATGGCACCTTAGGCATCAGGGCTACCAAGGCCTTGTGAGTAGATTTCGTAGACGGAAACTGAAACTCTGTGTGTGTGTGTGTTTGCATGTATATGTATATATATATATACACACACACGCTCGCGCACACACACACATACACACATATAGATGTGCGCAGAAGTAGCTGTGTGCTACGAAGTTTGCTTCCCATCCACATGGTTCCGGGTTCAGCCCCACAACGTGGCACCTTGGGCAAGTGCCTTCTATGTATTGTATGTCTGTGTTTGTTCCCCCACCATCGTTTGACAACCGATGTTAGTGTATTTATGTCTCCGTAACTTAGCGGTTCGGCAAAAGAAACCGATAGAATGAGTACTAGGCTTACAAAGAATTAGTCCTGGGGTTTATTTGCTCGACTAAAGGCGGTGCTGCGGCATGGCTGCAGTCAAATGACTGAAACAAGTAAGAGTAAAACTGCACACACACACACACAAATACACACACACACACACACACACATACACACACACACACACACACACACACACACACACACACACACACACACACACACAAACACACACACACAAACAAGCACAAAGGGTGCGGTGAGTGAACTGTCGTCTAAATTACGCAAAAATGAAAATAACACTGAGATCTCATTTTAACAGAGATATTTACCAAAGTTGCATAAAAATATCTTGAAATACTAAAGAGTAAATTTATTCAATAAAATCGCAATTGTCTTCAACCACGGCCTCCAGACGACTTCGGAATCTCCTGCAACTCTTCTGGATAGTCTCTTGTTCAAGCCGGGGAATGCTGCCATAATCCTTGCTTTGTGTTCATCTTTGGTGTTACAAGGAGTTTTGTTGGTCTCTCGCCCAACTGCGCCCCACACATAATAATCAAGGGGGTTGCAGTTTAGAGAGTTAGGTGGCCAGATGTTGGGGGTGATGTGGTCGCAGAAATTGTCTGACAGGCATGACTGGGTTCTCCTGCTTGAGTGGTGTGGTGCAGAGTCCTGTTGCTAAACATAGGGTCTTCCAGCAATCACCGTCTTGTTTCAGGGCAGCACCCACATCCTCCAGGTACTTGATTTCGACCTCCGTTT
>NW_021835727.1:17500-25000 GCF_006345805.1 Octopus sinensis
TCAACATAGCATGCTCTGGTAGCAACAGGATCAATGTGAACGAAGAAGAAAAAATGAACAACTATGATGATTTGAAGTGGGAAATACGAAGATTGTGAGAATCCTTCTCAGGGTTCATGAAGCATGACCATTAAAAAAATGTCTCCTTAATCTGCTGGCTGTGGACAATTGACACTTTCATCATACCCAGCAAAATAAGCTGTGAGTTTTCGTATAATAATAATAATAATAATAATAAATAATAATAATAATAATAATAATAGTAATAATAATAATAATAGTAATAATAATAATAATATATTTTTTAAATCATGAATTTATTTATTTATTAATTTTTTAAATACATATTTTACCTGTGAATTTGCGTGTGTAATCTGGGAAGGCATAGAATGCAGAGAAGGAAAGAAAAAATAATAATAATAAAGGTTTCAAATTTTGGCCCAGGGCCAGCAGGTTGTGAGAAGACGATTACATCGACCCTTGCACTTGAGTAGTACTTTATTTTATTGACGCCGAAAGGATTAAAGGCAAGGTGGACATCGGCGTTATTTGAACTTAGAACGGAAAGAGCCAGAAGAGATACCGTGCGTGTTAAAGATGGCGAAGGAATGAAAGCAAAGAGAAGTTTGGCAGGATTTGAAATCGGAACTTGAAGAGCCGAAAGAAATACGGCAAAAAATCTTTCTGATCTTCTAACGATTCTTCCGGCCAACAATAATAATTCCTTCCTTATTAGCATTAAACACACACACACATACATATATAAATACATACATACATATACATACATACATTCATACACATATGTGTGTGTGTGTGTGTGTGCGCGTGTATGTTTGCGTGTGTGTGTGCGTCTGGGTTTGTCCCTCACCACCGCTTGACAACCGGCGTAGTTGTGTTTACGTCCTTGTAACCTAGCGGTTCGGTAAAAGGTGCCGGTAAAATAAGCCACAGGCTTTTATAAAAAAAGATTGGGGTCGATTTGATCGTCTAAGTATTCTTCAATGCGATGCCCCAGCATGGCCGCAGTCTAATGACTGAAACAAGCAAAAAATAAATGCCATAGAAGTTACAAAACTTGTTGGCGAGGAGAAAAATATTTGAAAGATCTTTTAAGAGTTTTCTGCAAAGTAGAAGATTCTTAAATGAAAGATAAAAACACTGCAACGATATGTTCCAAAATATAATTAAAACCCCTCCCTACAAAATAAAGATGAAATTATCTAAAATACACAAAAACCAAAACGAAAAATATGAAAATAAAAGCACAAAAAATGACGAGTGTTCCAGTTGATCAACGGAAGAGCCTGCTCGTGAAATTAACGTGCGAGTGGCTGAGTACTCCGCAAACACGCATACACTTAGCGTAGTTCTGAAGGAGATTCAGCGTGACACAGAATGTGACAAGGATTCTTCCCTTGAATTACAGGTACAAATCATTTTTGCCAGATGAGTGGACTGGAGCAACGTGAAATTGAAATAAAGTGTCTTGCTCAAGAGCACAACGCGTCGCCAGAAATCGATCTCACAACCTTGCGATCGTGAGCCAAACACCTTACCCTCTAAGCCACGCACCTTTGCCAATCATGAAAACAACGTACAAGGTAACCACTCCGGTACATGCAAAGAAATCGCTGCATGCTTGTGATGGGGCTCTCACCTTCACACGATACAACTATTCTGCAACAGAATGGCTATTCTTGAAGGCACCAGGAATTATCTTTGGTGCAGGACTGAGCTACAAATCTCTCATAAACTGTAAGAAATTTTATAGTTGTAGTTTTTAGACAAGCTTTTACCTTGTACCTATCATTTGAATACTTCACAAACTCGGAGTCCTTTTCCCCCTCAGCCAACGTATTGTTACTCTCTTCGTAGTCAAGATACTGAGGATGAGGAAATATTTTTGCCTTTTTTCCTTTTAGGTTTTTAAGTTCTTTTCGGCAGAAAGACCTTAAATGATGGTCAGCCTGTGATGATATGCATAAGATCTGGTCATCAAATCTAAGTAGAGATTTCAAACTTAAAATCTTCAAAGCCATAGTCGAACCAATTCTACTATATGGCTCAGAAACCTGGACGTTATCAAAGAAGCTTGAGAGGCGGTTGGATGGAACTTACACTCGCCACCTTATGAGAGCTCAAAATCTCTCCTGGAAGCGTCATCCAACTAAAGTACAAATATATGGGAAGTTACCACCTGTATCATCTCTTATGAAAGGTAGAAGAGTCCAGTTTGCTGGACATTGTTGTGGAGCTGAAAACGAGGTAATTTCTACTCTGCTCGCGATACCAGAGGGCGCACACTCTCCTACCCTGATGTAATCTCCAAGGATACAGGCATCCAGCAACAGGACCTCCGTAATGCTATGATGGACCGTGAAGTTTGGCGTAACATAGTAAATTCCATTGTCTCGACCACGGTCGAACAATGAAATGAAATTGTGACATGTGTTGCGGGTCAGACTTTCTATCTTGAATGATCAGTCGCAACGACTTTCTCTCAGAAGCCACAACAGGACACCACTCCGCGACCCTTTTGTTGTTCTGTGAAGTCATGAATTCTTGTATGCCATAGATACTCTACTCTGCCACATATCTCCAACGGCCACAGCAGCGCTTACCACCGGTCAATTTTCAATTTTCACATTGTTACAGATTCCTTTACTGATGACCCTTGTGTTTTTTCATCCTAAATACTCTTACATTAGCATGTGGGTAGATTCGTGATGCCCCAACCAATTTTCTCTTGTCACCGCATAATGAATTAGAAAGCAATTCATATTGTACCATGTGCTCTCATTCAATCGGTTTGGGAGATCTTATTCTCCCTAACTACTAGGGTTCCCTGCTGTTACTCTTTCGGAGACATGATAAAAACCCACGTCTCTCTCAAGGCACAAGCAGACGTTATTCTCCTTCTTTTCATAAGTCAATAAAGTACTGAGATACTGATGCACTTTACATTGTCACGCAACCCTGCCAGGCAGACTTTTCCTCGGTCTAATATTTCATTTCAAGGATCTGCATGTTTGAAGTAACTTCAACGAAAAAGGAAGATTGGAAACGCATTCTCTAGTTTTCAATGCAAACCGTCCACTCATTCTACCGCCGCTTTCGTTATTATTTTCTTCTTTTAACAAATGTGTGTGCGTTCTGTTGTTACTTTTGTTTATGTATATAAATTTTCGTTTCCGGATGTGAAATTGTAAAATCGTGACTGTCTGTTCTCGAAAATCTATCTTTTTGCTTTCCTTGTTTATATGTTTTGGACTCTGTTTATCTTTTATTTAAAATTTGTTTACATGAATTTGAAAATAAAACGACTGTTTTGTTTCAAAAGAGATGCATTCGCTACTTCAGTTTCGGTTGCTTTTAGCTCTTACAACTCCTCTGCGAGAAGCCATATTGAATGCTATCGTAACCACAAGAAAAGAACCGAAGTAGCGTTTTCTTCTGTTGATATTTTCTGCCCCAAGTAATAGAGGCAGACGTATCAACGTGGGGCAATAATCGGTTTGTAAAATAGCTCAAACAGGGATAATCTTTATCCAGTCAAACTTGTTGATAATCCAGTTTCAATGGGAGCTGGGTCAAATATTGTTGTCCGAGAAAGAAAGTAGCTCAGATGGCACTAAATCTCTCAAATATATGAAGAAATTATCCAAAAAAAAATAAACATCTTGAAATAGAAGTAACCTGAATGTCAGGACAAAAAGCAAAAATGGTTATTATAATAGAAACATAGATACTTTGGGAATGATTGAAAAATAAAGAACAAAACAAAAAAGAAAAAGGAAGTAATTTCTAGGATTTAAAGAACTGAAGTTGGAGATCATTGCCAAGTTTGGCCGATAATTCTTTGTCACGTGATACCTTTAGCTTGTTGGGCTATGTAATAAGTTTTGTAAGAAAACAACAGGATCACTCATCCTGCTAGAAGTAGCAGTCACCTTACTCTCAAACGGCATCTGACCATAACAAAAGGACAAAAACTTTAGTTATGTGAAAAAGAGTCACAACTAGAACGAGTCTTTGATCATAACTCAACCGAGCAGTGCTGACCAGGGGCTAAATATATATCGTATATTTTATACCAATCCAAACCAGGTAGACTCTATGTGGTTGTCATGTCTGCTGGAAATAGCAGCCATACATGCAACAACACACTGTGCAGCTTTTGCAAAATGATGTCATTAGATAATGCTGACTAAGGTTGACAACGTTGGAGTGGTCACGGCTGGAACAGCTTTGATGATAGGTTTGTTTGGACCAGAGCCTCTTGTGGATTGAACCTCACTCCCGCCAGCGACACCAGCAGCCGTCGCAACATGTGTTTTATATGAAAGGAAACGAAGGAAACTAAAGACATGCGTCCTAACATTAGGAAAATGTCGGAATGTTATCGAAACACCTTGAAATGGTTAAGATTTCGACATTCTCGTAGATTTGGACAATTTACCCAGAAACCCACGTTGTTGTATTTAAGAACTCTCTGGTCTCGGATGTTTTTGCAGCGACTCCTGCCTTTGCTGCTGCTCCAGCTGCCACTCCTACTGCTGCTGCTGCTGCTGCTGCTGATATTATTGTTGCTGTTACTGTTGCTCTCGACATAGACTCTCGACAGTATTCCAGGTGTTTCTGGAGAAAAACAGGCGGATGGCACCAACGAAGAACGCCTACAAGGCCTGAAGAACAAGAATCCTACATATGGAAGACATTAATAAGAATTCCTTTCTTTCGTTAGTCACGAGGAAGTGTATTAATTAGTTGCTAATTAGTAAGCTTCTAATGATCTTTCTGTCTCCAACATATGAGTGAATGGGTATAAAATACATTAGTACATATGAACCTTGAAAGGAGCCCCACGGTGGCTGCTCAATCGGTTTGCTAGAAATAGCAGCCAAACGACCTACATTTATTTTTAGAAACAGAAGCTGTTATTTGTAAATGTGGTATTAGACACATGAAGTGAGGTGAGGGGGGGGAGAAAAGAGGGGATGGCTGTGTGGATGCAGGTTTTAATGATAAGGTTGCTCAGTTGGGGCGATAAAGAAAGGACTAAACAACAACAACAACAACAAAAACAATAAGGATAACGATACAAACCATAACAACAGCAACAACAGTGGAGGCGCAATGGCTCAGTGGTTAGGGCAGCGGACTCGCGGTCGGAGGATCGCGGTTTCGATTCCCAGACCGGGCGTTGTGTGTGTTTATTGAGCGAAAACACCTAAAGCTCCACGAGGCTCCGGCAGGGGGTGGTGGCGACCCCTGTTGTACTCTTTCGCCCCAACTTTCTCTCACTCTTTCTTTTTGTTTTTTTGTCCCCGACTTCCCAAGCAACCGTCGATGCTCTCGGTGTCGGGGGTTGACCTGCTCTCTCTTCTGCGGGTCTTACGAATAGCAACGGACCACGTTTCGGACTTCTCCCACTACAGACGGGACGAAGACCGTTTCGCTCAACAAACAAACAAACAGCAGCAACAACAACACCAACAACAGACGCAAAAGACAATAACAGCAACTATAACGATAACAAAAACAACAACAACAACATCAGCAGCAGCAGTAGCAGTGTCTTTCGAAATCAATTCAGTTCCTGACATTTCATGTTGTTCTTCGCCAGACGTCAGGTTGTTGTGTCACAAGATTCGAGGTTTATCGAAGGAAGCTATGATGGTTTGTAAGAATGGTCTTCTCCCTAGTTTTTGGTTTTATTACCAGAATCATCAGAAATATCAAATGCCTTACCTTCTACAGTTTTACTGTCTCCCATTATTTTCTGAGTTCAAATTCTAGTAAAGTATTATTGTTTTTTTCCAGTGAAGTCGCTAAGTGGCAGAATCGTTATCACGCCGGACAAAATGCTTAGCGGCATTTTGTCCGTCTTTATGTTCTGAGTTCAAATTTCATCGAGGTCAACTTTGATTTTCATCCTTTCGGGGTCAACAGAGTAGGTACCAATCAAACACTGGAGTCGATGCAACTGAGTGTAAACCTTCCCCAAAATGCTGGTCCCGGTGTCGATGAAATAATACCAGTGATATACTGAGGTCTATTTCATCGACAATACTCCCCCGCCCATAATTTGTGGTCCAGTACCGATATTAGTAAAGTTATTATACAAATGGATCAGGGCTTCGAACACCGGATCATAATGCCGAGAGTTCCAATACCGGATCGGGCAATATGAAGTATCCTTCAGTAAGATTCTTTTATTCACGTTGCCTCAGTCTATTCGGCTGTCAATAGGAAGCAACCATATTTTTCAATCTACACGGTAAATATATTACCGTGAAGAAAAATAAGGAAAGATATAAATGATGTCACAGATGGGGAACTGGTGACATAGGTAGAGGAAGAATGTCACACGGATCCAAAGTGCTGTCAAATTTTTGTTTAGGGCCAGCAGAGGTCCCTCACCGAGAAAGTCTAAGATAAAAAAAAATCTTCTAGTCATTACGAAACCGCTATTTGTTCTTCCATCATGTTTAGGACTATATAACCCACCGTACTTACTTACTTGTACTTGTGTCGACATTTACCCTGGGCGGGTTGAGTCGGCTTCTTCTACCACCCTCGAAGCATCTCGAACCATGGCAGCCCACGCACGACGGTCCTGCGCCAGTTCACTGGAGATAGCGAGCCAGTCACGGTTCCATCGGCGCAGGTTGACCACCTGCAGACCCGTGAGCACGGAGAGGTCCACCTTGATCGTCGTAGCCCAGGTCCGTGACATCCTCTGATTAAGGCGGTAGTATGTGAGGGAAATTTGGCTGATATTTCTAGCGCGTGGGGGGGGGGGGGGTCAGTACGTAGAAGTTCTCCCGCCATGCTAACGTTGAACGAGAGCTGATTTGCAAAATACATCCCTGAATCTCTAAAAGTGTTTGTTCTGTATTGTTACTACATCACATATAAAACATTGTTGCTGTGTGTGTCCATGTTACAATATCGCTCTCTTTCTCTCTCTCCCTTTTCTCTCTCTCTCCCTCTCTTTCTCTCTCCCCTTCTCCCTCTTTCTCTTCCCCTCTCTTTCTCTCTCTCCCCTTTCTCTCTTTCCTTAATATCGTTGTGTACAACCATGTTACTTCATAATTTTTTGCAACCACATGAAAACCACACAAATGTATGCCACTGCAATCTATTTACCACTTTAGACCTAGGTAGGCCTCGGCTTATAATCAGAGATGCTCCAATCATGACCATCTAGTCAATTACTCAGAAATACTTAAGATTAAGAACAATGCACAATAAGATAGTAAGATCCACAAAAGTAGAATCCGAGAACTATAAAGTTTCTGTGGTAAAGGCGGCGAACTGGCAGAAACGTTAGCACGCCGGGCGAAATGCTTAGCAGTACTTCATCTGCCGCTACGTTCTGAGTTCAAATTCCACCGAGGTCGACTTTGCCTTTCATCCTTTCGGGGTCGATAAATTAAGTACCAGTTACGCACTGGGGTCGATATAATCGACTTAATCTGTTTGTCTGTCCTT
>NW_021835727.1:30000-32500 GCF_006345805.1 Octopus sinensis
TAGAGTAATATGCTTTATTTAAAGCAGCAGAAAATTCAACAAACCTGTTACTCTGAGTTTCACGTTGCAACGGGAAACTCAGAGTAAAAGAGTATTCTATATATATAATATATATATATTATATATATATATATATATATACTCTTTTACTCTTTTACTTGTTTCAGTCATTTGACTGCGGCCATGCTGGAGCACCGCCTTTATATATATATATATATATACACACACATATATACACACACCACGAACCATTCTAATAGCTTAGGAGTGAAATTTAGGATTTCTCGGTTTTTGTGAATTGATTTTCATAAAAAATTTTCCCAGCTGGTTTGCACACTCTGGCAGCACGATTGTTATGTTTTTATTATTCTGTGTAACGTCCTTTCTTTTTTTATTTCAGATTCTTCAGTTTTGGGGTGAACCACATTGATAGCGTCTCTCCTCACTAAGAACAATGGAACGTGGAAACGTGTGTCATCATCAATGAAAGAGCTAAACGTACCCCTCTTCATACCACTGCGGAGAAGTTAGGTCGTCATGTGGACGCAATTAGATGATTCACGAAGGACTCTTCGCCAAGGATGAAACGATCCGATTGTAGGAACTCCAAGACTGTGACAACTAGGGATTTCAGGAATATTGGCCGCAAGTTAAGTGAGAAACCTGGACAAACAAGCGAAGTCATTTTTTCATCATCCGGACTTCCTCATGTTCCAAAAACCACCAGAAATCACATTCTGCGAGAACCCCTGAAACTGCCTCCTTTAATGCCCCGTCTCAGGAGTTTAAGGCTTTAATGGGCCCAAAGGTACATGACGTTAGACATGAGTTGTGTTCTGTTCCCTGACGAAACCAGGGTGACGGACCTGATGGTTGGGCAAAAATGGTTGGGCCTATTTTGGAGATGAGCGTCACCAACGTTTAAGTCGACAACAGGGTGGAGGGGTTATGTTGTGGACGAGTATCACTAGGGACAGACTTCGTTGACCTCGTCAGAGTGCCTGAAGGGGTTAAAGTGACCGCAGCTGCCTACTGCAATCTCGTGAAGGAGGTCTTGGATCCCTGGTTAGATGACATACTCCTGTCACTTTTAAGGTATCTCGTATTCATGCATGACATCGCTCCCTCCCACTCTGCCAAGACCACCCAAACTTTCCTAGGGTCTTACGGCATACAAGGTGAAAGATTGATGGTGTGGCTGCTAGCATCTCCGGATCTTAACCCTATCAAAAATCTTTGGTCCATCATTAAACAAGATGTTTATGCCGATGGACACCAATTTACATCAAAAGATGTCTTATGGGCGACCATCAAACCTGCTGCAGGGGCAGTCCAACATATTCAGGAATTGATCGATTCCATGACTAATAGGGTTTTTGAAGTTATCCATCGAAATGGCTCTCATGTGGCTAAATAATTCATTATGTCAATAAATGTTATAATATTATTATGGTTTTCTGTTAAATATATACTCAATGTCTGCATAATAGGTATCGTTACTGTTCATTTTCTGAAAAGAAATGTCTAGATGTGTTATTTTCGTTCAAAAGCTATCTGCGTGGTTCACCCAAAAACTGAAGAATCTGGAATAAAAAAGAAAGGACGTTACACGGAATAATGAAAAAATAACAATGGTGTTGCCATAGTGTGCAAACCAGCGTGGAAAAGTTTTATCAAAATCGAACGCCCAGAAAACGGAAAAATCCCAAATTTCACTCCTAAACTGTTAGCGTAGTTCTGGGTGTATATAGAGGAAAAAGCAAAACCAAAGCAGAACGAATATCTCAAGTCATTTAGAATAATTTAATTAGGATAAAGTGAATTTGAAGTCTTTACAGCCGTTTCTGGTAAAACCCAAGTGGTAGGTTAGCATGGTCACGCACTGGGTATTCCGGCATCAGACACAAGGTATGAATATTTTAGACGGGGAAAATTTACAGTTGAGAAGGAATGAAAAATATTCTCAGTTGAAAATAGAAGAATAAAGAGTAAAGATAGAATAGAGGTGGGAGAATAATGTTCACAACTCATCTCTTTTGCAGAGAATATGGATGCTGGTCGGTACTTCCATGAAGGTACAGGTGTTTAATTAAAATCTCAGGTAAATCCAGGCGGCATTTTGAATGATGATTGAAGCGATAAATAATATGTAAATATGTATATAGAACGAGGAAGTAAGATAGACATAAATGGGTTTTGTGAGTGGGTGAGTGTACACACACACACACACACACACATTAGAAAAAATCATTAAAGTGGAAAAATTATTAGAAAAGATATTTCTATACATATGTATATATATATATATATATATATATATATATATATATATCTATATATATATATATATCTGTAAATATAATATGTGACAATTATTCGGTAGCCATGATAAAACTCCGAGTTTCGGATGTCGGGGCGGCATCCCTTCCGTTATCGGGCCATCGAAAATATGCTATGAAAATGACCGTTAAAACAAACGAAAATTACTGTGTGATTGACC
>NW_021835727.1:37500-38736 GCF_006345805.1 Octopus sinensis
ATTGGGATTAGCACTATATAGACATTTGTATTCTTACCGTAATTCCCTCGGACAGAATAATCCTAATATACAGGGGATCGCGAGCGACCTCGTTGCTGCCACAAGCGTAGGCTCGTTGTTGCTGTTGTAATTAATATTGTTGATTAGTGGTATTTCGTCTGTCTTTACGGTTTGAGTTCAAATTTCGCCGAGGTCGACTTTGCCTTTCATCTTTTCGGAGTCAATAAATTAAGTACCAGTCACGCACTGTGGTCGATAAAATAGACTTAATCCGTTTGTCTGTCCTTGTTTCTCCTCTCTGTGTTTAGCCCCTTGTGGGTAGTAAAGAAATAGAAATAGGTATTTCGTCTGTTTTTACGTTTTGAGTTCAAATTTCGCCGAGGTCGACTTTGCCTTTCATCCTCTCGGGGTCGATAAATTAAGTACCAGTTGCGTACTGGGGTCGATCAAATCAACTGCCCCACCCTCGAAAAAAAATTTCGGGCCTTGTGCTTAGAGTAGAAAAGAATTAATATTGTTGATGTTGCTGTTATGTTTGGTGATGATGATGACGATGATAACGATGCTATCTCTAAGATAATCCCGTTTGATATATATTTCTGTGGCAAGGGTTGCTGTTGACGTTATGGGCCTTTTCTTTGACGTCATTGGCGTTGTTGACGCTGGGATTTTTGCTGACGCTTTGCCATTATTGTTGTTGTTGTTGCTGTTGTTATTATTATTATTGTTGTTGTTTTTGATAATGATGTCGTTCGTGCTGTTGCTGTTGCTATTGCGTCGTTGTTTCAAACGACGCATGAATTATTTAGTAGCTGGCAATGTAAACTTCGGCGTGAAACCCGAGTCAGAAGATAAAAAAATTAACTTGCAATAAAGTACACATGTGTGTATATGTATATGTATGTATGTGCATGTGTATATATACATACACACACATACACAAATGTACATATATGTACATAAATATGCATATGTACATAAATATATACATATTTATGTATATATTTATGTGCATGATAGATCGTAGCCACTACACACATTTTTTCTCTCCTTGTGTTTTTCTTTGTCCCTTTCTGTAGAAGAGCGTAGGCTCGAAACGTAAAAGACTGTTTCTATTCCTGAGCGTTATACTAATACACCTTTTTGTTTTGTACACCACCTGTCTTCGTCTTTTGTTTTTTCGTAAACTCTCCCTATATATATATATTTATATATAAGTTCTTCTGGATTCAAGTG
>NW_021835728.1:0-10000 GCF_006345805.1 Octopus sinensis
TAATATTTTAGTGTGTGGGGGTTGGAGAGCTGGTATTTATTTGTCAGTTGGCTCCAGTTGGCTCCTGGAGTGCGGTAGAGGAGGGATTTGGTGGTGGGGGGCGTAAAAATACGAAGTGTGAGGATCTAGAAATTGTGTCAATGACTGAGACTGAATGAATGGTTTCTACGTGAGGCCAAACAAACACCAGAGATGCAAGTAGTAGCAAGTAATCTCCTAACGTTATTTTTGGTTCTCCTCGTGTTCACCAAACCAAATTGGATTATGTTGGTTTGGGGAACGGGAAGGAAGCTGAAGAAATGGGAGAGTAATATGACAACAGATAAAGAAAGAAATAAAGAAATAAAGAATTTATAAAATAAAATGAAAGTTTTAAGACTTTACGTCACCTTCGCTGCACAATGAACCGAGATATGTTGAGATTTACCTGAAAAATAAAACTTTTTTTAGCCTCTGGCTGTGTATAAATTTGCGTATCTATGTATACGTATATGCCTATATATGCATGTATGCATGTCTGTATGTATGTATATAAGTATTATGCGGGTAGGTAGGTAGGTATGTGTATGTAGCTCTGTATGAATATGTGTACATATGTATGTATATGTGTGTACGCATGTGCATATGAATGTAAACATGTATGTATGTATGTCGTTATGTATGTATGCATATTTGTGTGAATGAGAATGTGCTGTGTATGTACGTGTGTTTGTGTATGTATGCCGGTTTGTATATATCATTGGATGTGTAAATTTATGTATGAATGCAGGTATATGTGTGCATGTAAATGTGTATTTATGCAAAATTTCTACGCATCTGTAAATATGCATGTATATGTGTATATTATGTGTATATGTATATGCGAATCCAAGAATGTATGTGTGTATGCAGAAATGTGCGCATCATATATGTACGTGTATACACACAAGTTTCTGTATGTGCGTATATATATATATATACATATATATATGTGAGTGTGTATGTATATTTATACGTGTATATATATATTTGAGGGTGTGTGTATATACGTACGTATATGCCTATGTATATGCATACATTTATGTAGATGTATGTATGCGTATGTGGCAATGAGAGCGGGAGAGGGTGTTTAGTGATTTTGTCATCGGCTTAAAGATATTTTTCATGTTCATGCATTTTGTGTATATATTATGAGGGATTCTACACATATGTATGTATATATATATATATGTGTGTGTGTGTGTGGATGGATGTGTATACGTGTGGCTCTGACAGCGTGCATAAGTGGATGAATAAATGAGTTTTAGTCAGCTTGTCATCGGCTTAAGGTGTTTTGTGTGTGTGTGTGTGTGTGTGCACGTGTGTGTGTGTGTGTGTGTGTGTGTGTGTGTGTGTGCACGTGTGTGTGTATGTGTGTGTGTGCACGTGTGTGTGTGTGTGTGTGTGTGTGTTTGTGTATGTGTACGTGTGTGTTTGAGTCAGTATTCGTATGTATTGTGTTTGTATTAGTCAAAAATCTGCGCGCTCGGGTATGTATTTGTGTGCGTTGGCGGGGGTGTATGTGTGCGTATTTGTGCGGAAGAGAGAGAAAGAGGGAGAAAGAGAGACAGTTCGAGAGAGATAGAGAGAGATAGAGGGAAAAAGACAGGGTAGAGAGAGAGGGGGAGCAAATGAATAAGTGAATTAGTCAGAAAAGAATCTTTCGTTTAAGATGTCTTGCGAATCCATTCAAATGTGTATGTGTGTGTGTGTGAGGGGAGAGAGAGAGAGAGAGAGAGAGAGAGAAACAGAAAAAGAGAGAGAGAGAAAGAGAGAGAGAGAGAAACAGAAAGAGAGTGAGAGAGAGAGAAAGAGAGAGAGAGAGAGTGATGGTGAACGTGCACGCGCGTCAATGTGTTTCTGAACGTGTGTGAGTATGTATGCTCGTGACAGCGAGTTATTGTGTGTGCCTCTGTATATATTTGTGTGTGTGTGTGTGCTCAGCATTATATGTGTGTGTTTGGGGGGTGCTTCTGTGTATCTGTGTTTGCCATTGTGCTTATGTATTTGTGTATGTGTGCGCGTGTTTGTATTTGTCATTCTGTGTTCTTGTGCATGTTCGTGTGTTTGAGTATACTCTTTTACTTGTTTCAGTCATTTGACTGCGGCCATGCTGGAGCACCGCCTTTAATCGAGCAACTCGACCCCGGGACTTATTCTTTTTGTAAGCCCAGTACTCATTCTATCGGTCTCTTTTGCCGAACCGCTAAGTAACGGGGACATAAACAAACCAGCATCGGTTGTCAAGCAATGCTAGGGGGACAAACACAGACACACAAACACACACACGCATATATATATATATACATATATACGACGGGCTTCTTTTCAGTTTCCATCTACCAAATCCACTCACAAGGCTTCGGTCGGCCCGAGGCTATAGTAGAAAACACTTGCCCAAGGTGCCACGCAGTATGTGTGTTTACGTGCACATATTTGTGTTTATCACTGTGTGTATGTATGCTTGTGAACGCATGCGATTATATATATGTCTTGTATATATGCATGCTTTTGTATATGTCTTGTACGGTATAATTGTACAAAAATGCTTGTTTGTATACAATATTTTTGTGTGAGGTGCAATGGCCCAGTGGTTAGGGCAGCGGACTCGCGGTCATAGGATCGCGGTTTCGATTCCCAGACCGGGCGTTGTGAGTATTTATTGAGCGAAAACACCTAAAAGCTCCACGAGGCTCCGGCAGGGGATGGGGGTGATCCCTGCTGTACTCTTTCACCACAACTTTCTCTCACTCTTACTTCCTGTTTCTATTGTACCTGTATTTCAAGGGGCCGGCCTTGTCACTCTCTGTGTCACGCTGAATATCCCCGAGAACTACGTTAAGGGTACACGTGTCTGTGGAGTGCTCAGTCACGTACACGTTAATTTCACGAGCAGGCTGTTCCGTTGATTCGGATCAACCGGAACCCTCATCGTCGTAACCGACGAAGTGCTTCCACTCCCACAATATTTTTACAGCATTGTATATAGGTGGATATATACAAAACATTAAAATGTTGGGGACAGCGAATATTCGTACAAATACCAAATCAACAAATCAACAAATCAACAAATCGATACTAGCACTGGACTCGATCGTCAGACCTGTCTCTAACCAATTACAAGGAATGCAAATATGAAGGAGTGGGTTCATATCCGGTTTGTATATATAGTGAAAGAGACAAACGCACGCATACAAATACACATATATATATAAACTAGCAGTATCGCCCGGCGTTGCTCGGGTTTGTAAGGGAAATAACTATATAAGCATTTTTAGAGATGTAAAGAATAATAGCCATCTCAATATGGCTAACCACAACAAGGGGGGGTGTTACTGTAGCTTTTTACGTTCTGAGATTTAATAAATAATTTTTAGAGAGTTACTTCCCTTATATATGCCAAAAATGCATTAAATGGGAAAAATTGATGGTAATTTTTTTTTAAATCGTAGACCTCATCGTAGACGCGCGCTAATACCCAAAGGGCTCGATATGAATCACGACTATAAGATACCCGTTTTTGGTTACACTGCACCGCAAAATGTGGAGTAGTTAGGAATCTAAATCGTAAGGAGACAGGCAGCACACAACCTCAATTTTATATATAAAGATGTGCGTGCGTGTGTGTCCATGTCTATGTATGTTATCGTCTGTACGTTTGTGTTCGTAGATATGTCTGTATGCGTGCTTATATGTATGTACATGTCTATTTCTAGTTATTTGCGGATTTCCTGTAAGGAAAAATAAGGAGTAAGATCCAAAGTTCCGTTGTTGGAATGTTCATAACAAAAACAATGTTACATTTCGAACTGAGAAGTGTCTTGTATATTTTTATTGTTCCCCTCACAGACTGTGTTTGCAACGAACGTGTTAGTTGGTTGATTTCTTTTTCTGAAAAACTTAACCTTTCTAGAATGCCTTTATTCATAAAGTCAAGAGTACCTCTTATTATTGGTATAAATGTGAGTTTATAATCTGAGTATGCCTGTATTGATGTCAAATTTTGGTACAAGACCTGTAATTTTATCCCCAGGGTTCAACTAGTACTTATTTTATCGATCCCGAAAAGATAAAAAGCAAGATCGACCCCAGCGCAGTTTGAACTCAGCACGTAACGATGGGTCAAACGCCACTAAGCATTTTGCCCGGTGTGCTAACGCTTCTGTCACCTCGCCGCCTTGTTTACTCTAAATATTTTTGATAATTTGACTTTTTAATTTGAATATTTGTCACTTAACGTAGTTCTGAGACAGTTTGTGGTGTTAATTCCTCGTGTGTATGTCTATGTGTTTCTTCGTGTCTCTGTGTTCGTGTATGTATACTCTTTTACTCTTTTACTTGTTTCAGTCATTTGACTTCGGCCATGCTGGAGCACCGCCTTTAATCGAGCAACTCGACCCCGGCACTTATTCTTTGTAAGGCCTGTACTTATTCTATCGGTCTGTTTTGCCGAACCGTTAAGTGACGGGGACATAAACACACCAGCATCGGTTGTCAAGCAATGCTAGGGGGACAAACACAGACATACAAACACACATATATACGACGGGCTTCTTTCAGTTTCCATCTACCAAATCCTCTCATAAGGCATTGGTCGGCCCGAGCCTATAGTAGAAGACACTTGCCCAAGGTACCACGCAGTGGGACTGAACCCGGAACCATGTGGTTGGTAAACAAGCTACTGACCACACAGCCACTCCTGCGACTGTATGTGTATATAAAAAATATATGATGCATCTGTGTTTATATATGTCGGTATATTTGTACTTGTGTCAGTTTTAAACTTGTAAATCTACAGATTTCAGGTTAGAAAGCCTGTGTAGACTTGTGTGTGTGTGTTTGTGCGCATGTAACCTTGTACGCGTGTGCGTATGTGTGAGAGTACCTGTCTTCCCCAATTTTTTTATATAGTTTTGTACTGTTGTCGGTCATTCAAGTGTGGCCACGCTGGAGCACATCCTTGTTACGTATAAACTAGGGTTTCTCAACTATTTTTTTAATCTATGGACCCCTATTTTATTCTTGTGGATCCCCATAACCATTCGATGAATAAACACTAGTTTTATAGAAAACTTTTTTCAAAATTTCCAATTTGTTTATCGCACATTAACTTGTGTACGTTGAGCCATGTAAAATGTTAGGAAAAGAAATTTAGCTGTTTCTTGCAATACATACATCAAAGGCAAAATATTTTCTGGTGCCCTCAAAAACTATTGTGGAGCCACAATCCCCTATTGCTGCGTGGACCCCGCAAAATATTATATGGACTCTCAGAGGCCATATGGACACCAGTTGAGAACCACTGTTATAGACGATTGCATCACCTCGTGCTTACTTTAATCAATTTCAGAAAGTCGGAAGGCAAAGTAAGGAAACCGAACAGGTTGCCGTGCGTTATTTAGTCGGACGTTTTTCGTGTTCTGGGTTCAGAATCTGACGTAACCTACGTGGGCTTAACTCGTTGCCCGGTGTAACACTACCACGAGGCACGTTAGAAATCTTGAGCAGACACAATTCCGGTGCAAGAATACGGACCAGACTCCCGTTTTGAGGATGTTTTTTTTTCTCCCCATTTCCAATTGCTTTCAAGGCTCTATCGAAAGGTTATGCGCAGCGACATAGCAAGGATTTACAGCTGCGGGTGGTTAGGTAGACTCTTTTAATACCCTTATGTTAACCAAGAAGCATGTTGGACCAGAGGAAATTTTGAACCCTTCACACATGTACGTGTGCAACAATTTCCTTTTCGAGCCCCTCCTATGCTTATCATCATCATCATCATCATCATCATCCTCATCATCATCTTCGGCAGAATCGTTAGCATGCCGAACAAAATACTGTGTGGCATTTCGTGCGTCTTTACGTACTGAGTTCGAATTTCGCTGAGGTTGACGACTTTGCTTTTTTATCCTTTCGAGATTGATGAGTACCAGTTGAGCACTGGAGTTGATGTAATTGACTTACACACTCACCACGACATTGCTGGTCTTGGGCCAAAATTTGAAATCATCATCATCATCATCATCATCATCAATATCTCTCTTTATCACAGGCCTTACGGGAGCGCCTGAAGTATTATTATTATTATTATATTATTTTATTATTATTATTATTATTATTATTATTATTATTATTATTATTATCATTAATTATTATTATTATTATTATTAGTAGTAGTATTATTATTGTAGTTAGTATTATTATTATATTATTATTATTATTATTATTATATTATTATTATTATTATTATTATTATTATTATAGTAGTAGTAGTAGTAGTAGTAGTATTATTATTATTATCATTATAATATTATTATTATTATTATTATTATTGTTATTATTATTATTATTATTATTATTATTATTATTATTATTATTATTATTGTCATCATCATCATCATCATCATCATCATCATCATCATCATCATCATCATCATTATTAAGATGCTGAGAGAACAATTTGAGCGGTGACGACGACGTCGATGATGATGATGATGAGGAGGAGGAGGAGGAGGAGGATGATGATGATGATGATGATGACAATAACGATGACGACGTTGACGGTGCTGATGATGGCGATGACGATAATAATCCTTAAGCTAACGCAGAAAGCGGGAAGCAAGTTTTGAGCTCATTCTATAATCCGATTAAATGAAGAATAATTCCTGGAAGGATGAAATAGCGTATTGCAGTACAGCGACCAGTGACAAACACAGTAAATACGGCAATAGATTGAATTTAATCGATTTTAGATTTTATTGACATACTTTAAAAAAAAAATCATCTCAGAGATATTAATGGTGATCGAATATTGTAAACATTCACTCACTGATAATAAGCATCGATATTATTGAATCATCGATTGTACTCTCTTTACTCTTTTAGTTGTTTCAGTCAGTTGACTGCGGCCATGCTGGAGCACCGCCTTTAGTCGAGCAAATCGACCCCGGGACTTATTCTTTGTAAGCCCAGTACTTATTATATCGGTCTCTTTTGCCGAACCGCTAAGTGACGGGGACGTAAACGCACCAGCATCGGTTGTCAAGCAATGCTAGAGGGACAAACACTGACACACAAACATATACACACACACACACACACACACATACATATATACATATACATATATACGACGGGCTTCTTTCAGTTTCCGTCTACCAAATCCACTCACAAGGCTTTGGTCGGCCCGAGGCTATATTTCCCGGTTTCCCCCACGTTTTTCCCCCGTCGGGGACCGAAAAGCAGGAGGGCGGCTTATTCACGGGTGCACCGGCAAATACGGTAGTTCCCGCCGCGATGATCCTGTATGTTTACTTGATATATTGAGCCTAACGACTATATTATTAAATTTGTGTTTATCATCTAACATGGAAAAGTATGATTTGAGGACGATTTGACTACTATTTTTGTAGTTCGAGTAACCATGTTAATATTCTTGTGTTGATTCATTATCACTATTTAGCCTAGGTTGGCGTTGATCCAAGAGACCTCTAATATGAAGTAGCCGAGCCATGATCATTTCATCTTCATTTCAGGCAGAGTACCTCGGACTATATTATTTAAAGTGATATTTCATTTTGTTTTATGACGAGAAGTGTATGATTTGAAGAGCCCCCTGGTTTTCTAAGAGGCAGAAATGAAATGGCCGTTTTTGAAATTTTGAGTTCAAATTCCAAAAGTTAAGGACATTATATATTTTATTTTAGAGTGGATCTGTTCAGTTAACTAAAGAGATTAAGTATCCCATCAACTTTGATTGTCAGACGTCTATCCAAGAATATATTTAATTCATCATTTTTGCGTTACTATCAACTAAATAAGGAATGGCTTTCAAGCATTCATTAGGGAGTAGAATATATATTTTTTATACTGACGTCTGAAAGGTTGTTACATTGAGATGGCCCTAATAATGTGTGAAATTCTGGGGAAATACTATTTTCTTTTATTCCCAGCCTCAAGTAATATTTGTTTAGAAGAATTCAGTTTATTGATTTTTCGTTAACTGAACATACGATTGTGAATCATATCAGGGAAAATGTAAGGGATAAAAAAGACTATAAGATGAAAAAATAAACACCAACGATCCACAAACGGATCTCAAATTATTGAATGATCCAGATATAATTAGTTTAGTCAGAGAGGGAAAAATGTTATTAGTGCAATTAGCCAGTAAAAATGTGTGAACACGAAATATTGATTTTAGGGAGGAAAAAAGAAAGGTTGTGAGGAGAAAGTTTTCTTATAAAATTAAGGCAATGAAGAATATTTGTAATTTCAAAGAAGAAAATTAGAAGAACTACTGTCGTTTTAGACCTAGAATAGAAGAAGAAGAACCAGTAAACGAGTTAGAAGTATGTAAGAGAAAAATATCAAAACGTACAATAGTTTGAGTTATCCTAATTTCCTGACGGCCATTTTCATAATAACAATATACGAATCTGTGATTGATTTTATTCAGTGTCAAGTTTAGTAAGAGCAATAACCAGAATAAGTGTTGTTGTTGCTGCTGCTGCTGTTGTTGTTGTTGTTGTTTTAGCACTTGGTTTGTTCTGTTCGTACTGAGATATGATAAAAGAAGCGAAATCAGTAATTCTGCTTCGTTTTACTTGTCTATATTTTGTGAGAAGCCTTTGTACGGCCACTTTATACAACATGCCCTTCGATTGTTTTACGATCATTTGAAGATATTACTGCTATTTCTAGTAATAGTTATTCATTAAACAACATTCTAGCAGCTATGAAAATATTCATATCGGTAGACAAAATGCACGAGATGCCTTTTCTCTTTAAAACAACCACCGCAATTAGTAGCGATGAAAATCTTAATAAACTATATATAGTCGTCTACTTTAACCCACGACTGAAAAAGGGAACGTAGGCTGAGGCAGTCAGCGCTTTGTTCGATGTATCAGAGAATTTATTAGAGATGGAAAGAAGAAATTGGGAAGGAGGAAGTTTAGAATGAGGTAATTAGATGAGATTTTTAAAAGTTAGTCATTAGAGAAAATCTGGTGATTAGATGAGACAGTGGCTGACGTTTCAGAACACACCTACAAGACAAAATTTATTATAAATCAGGTGTAATAAAGATGTTGATGGAGAAGAAATAGAGTGCGACAATGATACGATAGCAATGATGAAGACGAAATGAGAACGGCGACGAGAATGGTGATGAAGTTTATGATGAGGACACGTCGGAAATGCGAGATAATGGCGACGACAGAAAAATATTTCTAATGGTTACGTTGACGACGGTGATGGCGATGAAAACGATCATAATGAAAAGAACGAAGAAAATTATCTTTTTTTTTATCATGATGACAATGACAAGCATGACGTCAATAATGATGGCAGTGTTGGTAACGAGTGGTCGTAGAGGCAGCGAATATATTGATGATGATGACGACGACGACGATGATGATGATGATGATGATGATAATGATGATGATGACGACGACGATGATGATGATGATGATGATGATGATGATGATGATCATGATGATGATCATGATGATGTGGTGGTGATGATGACGATGACAATGAAGATGATGATGACGATGATGATGATGGTAATGATGATGATGATGACGTCGAAAACGACGGCGATGGAGATGATGATGAGGAGAAGAAGAAGAAGAAGACAGGGAGGTGAAGGCTACTTCTGTACTTCATGGATTTCATCATCATCATTATCATTGATGTATAGAGTCCGAATCACCTTGCTGGTTCGCAATAATAGTCAGACATTGCCCGCAGTATACAACAGAACTCTACGTGTAGCAAGAGACCTTAGCTTTTGTTTTTTGGGGTTTTTTTCGTGTATACCTACACTCTCAGCCAACATTAAACGATATTTTGAAAATCATCCCAAATTTTAAAAGCTAACTGTCAGGATATTTAATACACACACACACACACTCATGCACGGGCACACGCAGAGACACACACTCACGATACTGTAAATAAAACAAATTAGGAGAGG
>NW_021835728.1:20000-35000 GCF_006345805.1 Octopus sinensis
ACAGCAGCATCAGTAGCAGTCGCAGCAGCAGCAGTCGCAACAGGAGCAGTCGCAGCAACAGCAGTGTGGAGGCGCAATGGCCCAGTGATTAGGGCAGCGGACTCGCGGTCGTAAGAATGCGATTTCGATTCCCAGACCGGGCATTGTGAGTGTTTATTGTGCAAAAGCACCTAAGCTCCACGAGGCTCCGGCGGGGGAGGGTAGTGAACCCCGCTGTACTCTTTCACCACAACTTTCTCTCACTCTTTCTTCCTACTTCTGTCACAAAGCAGTGGAACCATGGTGTAACTGACTATGGTGAGGTAAACTTTCAGACCCTAGTTTAGATTGCGAATCCTCTGTACCCCAGGATGGTTCAGCTCTCCCCCCGTTAAAATCCACCGTTTACGGAATGAGGATAACAACGTAGCTTTCGCACCCGTGCAACCGCCTGTCTTTCACATGTGGTGGGTGGATCTTCAAGTTGCCACACACATTCTTAGTAGGTTAGAGTAGGCTCGAATTAGAGATTATTCTTTGTGGCTAATGAAGTGAGTCCTGATTGGAAGAAGAAGAAGGAGAAGGAAGAAGAAGGAGAAGAAGAAGGAGTAGTAGTAGTAGTAGAAGAAGAAGAAGAAGAAGAAGAAGAAGAAGAAGAAGAAGAAGAAGGAAGGAGGAGAAGAAGAAGAAGAAGAAGAAGAAGAAGAAGAAGAAGAAGAAGAAGAAGAAGAAGAAGAAGAAGAAGAGCAACAGCAGTCGTAGCAGCAGCAGCACTAGTAGTAGCACTAGCCAGGAGTTAACATCGTGGGTGATGTCCTTAACAGTGACCCTAATATTCATCGTTTCTAAATCCTACGAACCAACTTTTAGACAGGTGTATCTCACCCCACTCTGGCTTTCTCTTTCTTTCCGTCTCTTCCTCTGAATATTCCTGGTACATATTCAGCAATACGTCCTCAATATTCCAGTATAAGAAGGTAGCGAGCTGGTCGATAAATTAAGTAGCAGTTGCGTACTGGTTTCGATCTAATCGACTGGCCCCCTCCCACAAAATTTCGGGCCTTGAGCCTAGAGTAGAAAAGAATATATGCTGACAGTCAAGGCAGCGAGCTGGCAGAAACGCTAGCACACCGAGCGAAATGCTTAGCGGGATTTCGTCTGCCGTTACGTTCTGGGTTCAAATTCTGCCGGGGTCGACTTTGCCTTTCATCCTTTCGGCGTCGATAAATTAAGTACTGGAGTCGATGTAATCGACTTAATCCGTTTGTCTGTCCATGTTTATCCTCTGTGTGTTTAGCCCCTTTGTGGGTAGTAAAGAAATAAGTATTTCGTCTGACTTTACGTTCTGAGTTCAATTTACATACATCCACACTGATATTGTTGCTGTTGTTGTTTACGTTGTTGTTTAGCAACATTACTCGATGTAGGTTAAATGTGCGTTCTTCCTTTTTGTTTACTCTTACTCTTTACTCTTTTTACTTGTTTCAGTCATTGACTGCGGCCATGCTGGAGCACCGCCTTTAGGCGAGCAAATCGACCCCGGGACTTATTCTTTTGTAAGCCCAGTACTTATTCTATCGGTCTCTTTTGCCGAACCGCTAAATGACGGGGACGTAAACACACCAGCATCGGTTGTCATGCAATGCTAGGGGGACAAACACACACACACAAACACACACACACACACACATATATATATACATATATACGACAGGCTTCTTTCAGTTTCCGTCTACCAAATCCACTTACAAGGCATTGGTCGGCCCGAGACTATAGCAGAAGACACTTGCCCAAGGTGCCACGCAGTGGGACTGAACCCGGAACCATGTGGTTGGTTAGCAAGCTACTTACCACACAGCCACTCCTGCGCCTATTGTGCATGCTATTAATATTTTCTTTTGCAATTGAGTTAGCCTTCTGATTTTGTTAGTTTTTCTCTGAGTAAACTATACTATTCTGTAAATTTTCAGCTTTCTTTGAGGGGTGGGGCATGAATTGTTCTTGTTTATTTCATTTCTTTTTCTTTTTTTTTTGTTTTTCGTTTTTGTCTTTGTCTGTGACAAAACATAAAACACAAATCTTATTCTTTTATCAACCTCTGTAAATGGAAAATCCAAATTGTATGAAGTCGTCTTCTTCTTCTTCTTCTTCTTCTTCTTCTTCTTCTTCTTCTTCTTCTTCTTCTTCTTCTTCTTCTTACTCTTCTTCTTCCTTCTCCTCCTCCTCCTCCTCGTCCCTCTTCTCGTCGTCCTCGTACTCCTTCTTCTTTTCTTCCTCTTTCTTCTCGTCTTCCTTCTCCTCCTTCTTTTTTCTACTTCCTTTTCTTTTCTTCTTCTTCTTCTTTTTCTTCTTCTTCTCTCCTCCTCCTCCTCGTTCTTCTCGCCCTCCTCTTCCTTCTTCTTCTTCTTCTTCTTCATGTTGGTGCTTGTTATTGTTGTGACGGTGACTGTCGTCTAGGTAATATTAATGGTGGCGATGGCTGTGCTGATCGTTCGTTGTGTTTGTAGTGGAGGCAGACATGGATGCGTCCTGGTGACGTTGGCGATGGTATGAAGGCCATGCCAATGACAATGCTACCACTGCTGTCATTCATTAAAGCTTATCAAATGTATTTGGGATCAAAACCAGGAACTAGCTTTCCTCACACAAGCATTACAACAGGGCCCTCGAATATCGATAGTTCACACCGTTCTGTGTCTCAAAATATTCGTACTTGTGACAACACCAACATCACTATCATCCTCATCTTCATCAACATCACCACCACTACCACAACCGTCATGATCACCAAAATCATCGTCATACCATCGCCAACTGTCATCATCATCATCATCATCATCATCATCATCATCATCATCATCAACAACGATAACAACGACAACAACAGCAACAACAACTACTACTACTATCACTATTACCACTACTACTACTATTACTACAACTATTACAACAACAACTACAACTACTACTACTACTACTACTACATCAGCAACAACAGCTTAGTATAATTGTGCGCGTGTATACATAAATTTATGTATATATATATATATATATTTTATCTATCAACTTACCTATTTATCTATATCTATCTGTCTATCTATATCTAATACATGCCTACATACCCACTCACACACATACACACACACACAAATATATATATACATACATACATACACACACACACACACACACACCACACACACACAGTAGCAGCAGCAAAGATGGCGGTTAGATAGCCGAAGGATTCGTAATAATAAATCAATAATTGTTTGGAATATCTGTTGATAAACCAAGAAGTTGTCCTTAATTATATTCACTGTTAATTATCGGTCATTTTAATATATAACATAGATACGGCACACATACACACATGAATACATACATCTGTACATATGTATATACATATGTGTGGACCTACTTACATATATACATGCATGTACACACATATATGTGCGTGCACGTGTATGTAAGTGTGTTAGTGTTTTAATTGGTATATGTGTTTGTATTAGCTTTTTCTTGTGCGTGTGTGTATATTTGTTTTGAATGATAGGGAACGTGTGCAGTTTTATCTCTTTAGTTTCACCGTGTTGCCTATTTGCACAGGGATTTGTGTGTATGCGTGTGTGTGTGTGTGTGTGTGTGTGTGTGTGTGTGTCTGTGTGTGTGTGGTTGTTTTGATACTCTTTTTTTCTGTTACAATATATTGCTTTCGTGTGTTTGGGTTGTGAATGTCTTTTGTGATTAATGTTAGTGTATACCTCTGCAGCATTCACCGTTATATATTCGACGTGTACTCGATTTTATACGCAAATATACGTCTAACTTTTGTGTACGCCTTGAGAATGTATTTTGTAAATAGAAAAAACGTGTGAATCAATCAGAAAAATCGAGCTTAATTAACATAGAGATTATCTAAAATAAATCTATAAATGTGTGTGTGTGTGAGTTTGTGGGTGTATGTGCGTGTGTATGTGTGTCAGTGTAGGGTGTGTGTGTACGTGTGTGTACATGTAGAGGCGTACATGCGAAAACACAGCAAACAGTTATCAACTAAATATATGCATGGACTCAACCAAAATCTCAAAGAAAATCTTTAACAAAATTCAGAAACGAACACATTTAAAATTTTATCCTTGTAATTTTTTTCTGCTCTGTGGATTTTCTTAGGGGACTCTTTTTATTTTTTTAATAATTTCATTTTATTTTTACTCCATAATTTAATTGTTCCTTCAACAGTTTTCTTTTTTTCTTGCTGAAATATTGAATCTTCATACCAAAACATCCCTTAAGATTTTTCGTGGACTTTATACAATTTTGTCTGATTTTTTTTTTTGTTCATTATTTTTTTTTTTCAATATGCAGATGAACATAGAATAAAAATCAATAGGACGTTATCGCAAAAAAATTCATAAACATAGTAGTTTGCATAAAATTATATGGTATTATAGAAACAACACTCTGGTAAAGTAGCCATTAGCAACCGTGTTTCTTTCTCATCTCTACTAGAGAACGGCAACAACTGCAGCATCAGCAACATCACTAAAAAAAAAGTATAAACAACAAACAACATTTATTGTAAATATTTTCAAATACAAAAATAATAATAATAATATAAAAACAACAGCTACAGAAGCAACAAATATTTAATATAAGTTCTCATGTAATTTTAGAACGCCAAACTTTCACGATGTTGACAAGATAACTAACAGTGCTTTTAACATAAACTACCTCATACAAACTTAGCATCAATTTCATCACAGAATTCAGATGGAAAAGAGCAAATACATACAATTATATATAGCTATAAAAAAAAGCAACTGAACTGACAGCATCTATAAACTTTGTGCTAGATTCAGAATCACCTGTAATAAATCAGAGGCGAGCCAACGGAAAGAGTCTCTATGGAATCGATCGTTCGAAAATTATGAGAAATAGCAACCAAATCGACATCAAATTTACCCTGATGTCTTAACAAAGGAAAAATACACTGGATAATGTACCGCGAAATACACTATATTTGAATAAAAGACAGGATGGTCAGCTGGAACGTAGGAATGCCTTTGATCATAAGTCTGTTCAATTAGGGTTGAACTGAAACTAAATAACAACTAAAATAGCATAAATATCAGGGAACTGAGATCATCCTAACATGAAAGTGTCCGTTCTGTTCTCCTGTACTTCACTAAATTCCTAAACCTCTTCTTACTTCACTAATATAACCTTTAAACTACCTCAGTCACTGACATTGGTTCTGATATTGTTGTTCGTTGCGTTGTTGGTGCTATTATTCTCGTTGCTTCTCTTTATATAATAATAAACTAGATGTCCCCAATAATAAAACTAGAAAGTTCTTCGTGGCTATATTGACAGAGTTTTAGTTTTAGAACACCAAAAGGTTTTTATGTAAACTACAATTTTTATTATTATTATTTTTGTTCATATATGGTATTTAACGAGGGCCTCGGACCTACAATATCACTCTTATGAAGATCGACACTAACTGAAGCATCTTATATTTATAATGAATACTGACACCGTACGTTGTACGGGTTCAGTGTTCAGTATACACTAATGGCGTGGGTTTCTTCTACTCAAGTACATTTTTTTCCTTCGGAACATTGTTCGTGTTCATACGGTGCCACTTCATCACTCAACATGAAAAGGGAGTTATATCTCTTAACCAGGGCGTTACGCTTAAAATTTTCGATTTAAATTTTCAAGATACTGGAGCAAGCATGTACGCTAGCATATCTTTATTCCCAAACTAATAACTTATTCTACAAGTGCAGAAATAATATCCCGTAATTTTTAATATATTGCTTATGCAATAATATATATATATATATATATTCAGTCGAATTAGGTACATAAGCTGAGGCACCAAGTCTGCCCAGTAATGTCCACACAGCTCGAAATTAGGTTATTAAAAGCAAATAAATAATGTAAATGATATAAATAATATACATAATTCCTCATCTCTTAAATATAGAACTGAAATAGCAAGGATGTTCAGGAATCAGTACATTACGGCCGTTTCAAGCGGTTCCATTTAATTGATCAATGCAAACATTATATCAATTTGAAGTAAGCCGCTCTCCTCGGATGCGTACGACCATAGATTTCCAACATACAGGATACTCCATTATAATTTTTTTAGCAATTTTTTCACCAGTACTAGAGACTAAAATACATTTTTTTTGCCATTATTGTAGCAGAAAGAAGCAAAAGGAAGCAATGTATTTTAATCTCTAGTACTGATGAAAAGTTTGCTAAAAGATTATAAAGGAGAATCCCGTATGTTGGAAATCTGTGTCTGTGTGTCCTGCGTGAGTCTGTTCGCACTGGGAAAACTGCCAAGCAGCATTTCTTCCATCTTCGTGTTCTGAGTTTTAATGCCGCCGAGCTCGATTTTGCCTTTCATCCTTTCGGAGTCGACAAAATAAGTACCAGTCAAGAACTGGGGTCGATGTAATCGTCTAACCCCCTCCTCAAAATTTCAAACCTTGTGTCTATAAGAGAAAGTATTATTATCATTATTATTATTATTATTATTAATCGGCAGAAGTTACAGAATGACTCAAGGGCAGAAGGTTTCGTGTTTTGGCACTTAACAAATATAACGTCATATATAAGCCTCCCTTTCGTTATGCTTTCTGAGTGTTGAAAAACCAACAAGAACTTTTCTTTGATATTGAAGTCCTTTCAGGATTCTGTATATGCAAGCAGCTAAACGTTAAATAATTTACCAGTAGATTCATCTAGTTGGATACTAAAGACAACTAGCTGATCCTCTTTGATTTCCGAAATTACCTTAATATTTATATCAACCGACTTGTCAGGAATCCTTCGATCAACAGTATCAATTGACAATAACAAAAGTCTATTCAGTTTCTTCACTGAATTTTCCCCCAACCTGTAGCGAACGAGATATTTGCAGCAACACTAGATCAAAGCTCCACCAACAGTAAAAGCTTATTGTTATCCTTTTCTTTTCTCTATTTTATTTATTTATTTATTTATTCCTGTGTGTATGTAATTTAAGGGCAACCAAATAACGCGTAGAATAGCTTCATTTTGTTTATACACCTGCCCAATCTAATCTGCTACAGTCGCATTCGTTATAGATTAGATCCCTTCTGCTCCAAATACTATTAGTTGTTTAACAGGTAAATCAGGATGATTAGTCTTGAAACGCTGCCTCAGTGAGTTTCACGTCATTGATTGGCTCGATACATTATCATGACACACAACAGAAGATTTTCTCTGTGAGAAGATTTTCTCCATCTTTTATTTATTTATTTATTTCATTTTTATACTGGTGATTTATGATTCTCGTTATCATCTTTTGTTAAAGCAGGACGCCGTAATTTTCTAGGATCTGCTGCTGAATATATTTTGTAATGAGATGATTGAATGCGCATATAGGTTAACAAAACCGAGCTTAGTATGTTAAAACGACATTATGCTTTAAAATTTCATATAAGAAAATGTTGATATCAATCAACATAACATAAATAGAGAGGAGGAGTTGCTGTGTGGTAAATTGCTTGCTTACCAATCACATGGTTCCGGCGTCAGTCCCACTATGCGTTTGTGTGTGTGTGTGTGTGTGTGTGTGTGTGTGTGTGTGTTTATATTAGTGTCTTCATGTCTGTGTCCATCACCATCGTTTGACAACCGGTGTTGGTGTGTTTACGTCACCGTAACTTAGCAATTCGGCAAATGAAAACGATAGAGTGAATTCCAGGCTTAAAATTAAAAAAATAATAATTACTGGGGTTGATTCGTTCGACTTAAGTTCCTCAAGGTGGTGAGTGCTCCAGCTTGGCCACTGTTTCAAGACTGAAAGAAATAAAACAAAGAAGCAGGAGTAGGCGTGTGGTAAGAACCTTGCTTACTAACCACATGGTTCTGGGTTCAGTCCCACTGTGTGGTACTTTGGGCAAGTGTCTTCTACTATAGTCTCGGGCCGACCAATGCCTTGTGAGTGGATTTGGTAGACGGAAACTGAAAGAAGCCCGTCGTATATATATATAATATATATATATATATATATATATATGTATATGTGTATATGTTTGTATGTCTGTTTGTCCCCCCAACATCGCTTGACAACTGATGCTGGTGTGTTTACATCCCCGGTTCGGCAAAAGAGACCGATAGAATAAGTATAAGTCCTGAGGTCGATTTGCTCGACTAATGGCGGTGCCCCAGCATGGCCGCAGTCAGATGACTTAAACAAGTAAAAGAGGTACAAGAATATGTGTGTGTATTTGTGTTTGTGTGTGTGTGTGTGTGTGTGAGAGAGAGTGTGTGTGGGGGTGGGGCGTGTGTGTTCGTGTATAAATGAGTTTAAAGGGATTTACTATTCTGGCGGTTACCGTGCTTCCTCTAAATGCAGTTTCAGATGCCGGCTAACCACAACGGTGCTTTTGAGATACCCGAGCTAACAATAAGTTGCTGGCTCTGGTAAATGACGTTTAAAGTTTTTTAGCGAAATACAAATTTGATTGGCGTGAAAAGTTCGTCAGTTTCTGGTACGAAAAACAATGTATGTGGATGAAGTCAACGCGGGAAATAACTATGAACGAATGTAGTCCCTGGCTTGGACAGAGATGACGCTTGCAAACTATGCGTCATGTTCAAATTAAGTACCAGTTTCGCACTGGGGTCGATGTAATCGGCTTAATCCGTTTGTTTGTCCTTGTTTGTCCCCTCTATGTTCAGCCCCTTGTGGGTAGTAAAGAAATATATACTATTTCTCCGCATTTTTTTATGAACTCCTTATGTAGGTAGTGGCGGTTGGGTAAGAGGAAGAGATAAACTAAAGAGAAAGGATAACACTATATGAAAGACGAGCAATAGTAATAGGTGACGAAATAAGCGTGAAAGTGCAGAGGAAGGAAGAAGATGTGCCGAGAGACAAAAAAGAAGAGGAGAGGAAGGGGGAGGTGACTGTTTGGTATAGCAACTTGAAACATTTAAATCATGCTTGTGCTTATTGAGGCAGACGATCGCACGTGAGCTAGAGATGGGACGAAGACGGCGCATGATGATGGTAGAGGTGGTGGTAGTAGGAGTCGTGATGGGGATGGTGGTGGTGGTGGTGGTGGTGGTGGTGGTGGTGTTAGTGGTGGTGGTGGTATTGGTGATTAAACTCACAATTTTCTTCCGCATTAAATTGATTCTTACTGGATAGTTCCACTTAAATAAGTCCAGAAGTTACGTTAAATAATATATACACACACAAATACAGTTCTATATTTAAGAGATGAGGAATTATATACAGTATACACATTATCTATATTTGACGGATATTTGTCCTCGTCTTGTTTGTTGTTAACACGTTTCGGCTGATATATACACTTGGGGAAATTTCCAACCTGTATTTTTCGATGTTATTATTATTATTATTATTATTATTATTATTATTATTATTATTATTATTATTATTATTAATATTATTATTATTCAGGACACTGCCTGGAATCGAACTCTGTTCTTAACCACTACGGAATCTTGGGGTTAGTAGCCCGCACTTTTAACCACTACGCCATATGCCCGAATTTGGCTTTAGGATCTACACCACTAAAACCAACACTATGGCTGCGATATGTTGATGACACCTTTATACTCTGGCCCTGCTGTTCAAGTGCTGTTAGGTCATGTGAACTCAATAAAGCCATCCATACAGTTCACAATGGAAAAGGAAAAAGATAATCAGATATCATTCCTGGACGTATTAATAACACGCACCAAGTATGGATTCAGGATATCCGTATGCTGCAAACCGACTTTCACTGGACGATACCTCAGCCTCAATTCCCACCATCCATACAGTGTAAAGAGAGGAATTGCTTAGTGCCTAAAACATCGCGGAAAGAATATAAGTAGCGATCGTGACACCCACCACGAAGAAATGATTAAGCTCAGTAACAACCTATTAAGCAACAACTACCCCAAAAGCATATTCTTCACTCCAATTATAAAGAAAAGAGAGGATAAAACCGATAAACTGTCCACAGTCTGTCTACCCTATGTGAAAGGCCTCTCTGAAAAACACAAAGGATATGCATCCCATAATACATCAGGACAGTATTCAAGAGTAATACAACACTTCGCAAATATCTCCTTCGTGTAAAACCACCAATAGAAGAGAATATGGCAAAAATCTGCGTGTACTCCATCTCATGCAGCTGTGGTAGGTTATACAAAGGCGAAACATGCTGCCCCCTCAAAATAAGGGTAGAGGAACATCGCAAAGCTGTGACACGAGGAGATATTGATAAATCGGGTATAGCTGATCATATATGGGAAAATGGAGACCACCTCCCCCTGTGGGATGAAGTTAAAATAATAGACAGAGAACACCACTGGAAAATACGAAAACTAAAAGAAGCAGCACATATGCTAGGACACAACAACCTCCTAAGCAGATCGAGTGTAGATATGAATAGCATATGAGAACAGGTATTAAGGAAGGATGAGAAAATATTAGATTTATAAGCCCTAAAATTCACTCCATAACTGCTCACGGACATATGGTGTAGTAGTTAAGAGCGCGGGCTACTAACCCCAAATTTCGAGTGACCTGAATGATAATAATAATAATAATAATAATAATAATAATAATAATATAATAATAATAATAATAATAATAATAATAATATAATAATAGTAATAATAATAATAATAATAACAAAAGGTCACAGAAAACGACAAAGCAACCATACTCTGGGATATGCCGATACACACAGATAGAGAAATTAAGGCCAACAGACCAGATATAGTTGTCAGAGATCATGAAGAAAAAAAAAATGCTTTCTAATTGATGTATCAATAACGGCAGATGACAACGTGTCTCTAAAAGAAATGGAGAAACTCTCAAAATACAAAGACCTAGAAATAGAGGTAACTAGAATGTGGAATCTGAAAACAGAAACAATTCCCATTATAGTAGGTGCATTAGGCATGATAAAAAAATATTCAGACAAATACATAACAAAAACACCAGGACTTACAAACACATATAACATACAGAAAATTGCACTACTAGGCACTGCACACATCCTACGCAGAACACTTTCCATACGATAACCATCAGAGCATCACAACAAATCACAGCACATACCCAAGGCACAGAGAGCTGCGCTCGGTAGTGAAGTGAAAGCACGATATAAAAATAAAACTACTGAATAATAATAATAATAATAATAATAATAATAATAATAATAATAATAATAATAATAATAATAATAATAATAATAATAACGATAACGATAATGATGATGATGATGATGATGAGAATGCAGATTCGAAATTTCCCAAGACACCAGATGAAGGCTGGAGAGTATTTCAGCCGAAACGTGTTAACAAACAAGATGAGGACAAATATCCATCAAATGTAAATAATGTAAATAATGTACGTAAATTCCCATTCTACAAACTGGTAAACAATTCTGTGAATATTTTACCGGCCAACGCTGGGTAGTAAGCCTAGTATGTGTGTGTGTGTGTGTGTGTGTGTGTGTGTGTGTGTGTGTGTGTGTGTGTGGTGTGTGTGTGTGTGTTTGAAAGATTATCCGTATTAGCGTAATGTTCATGCCTCTCTCAACTTTGGTGATGTGTATTAGAAAGTGTGTTACTGTTTGTGTGGAGGCATATGTAATGTGTGTGCTTGTGTACACGTGCGAGTGTATTTTCTAAGAGAGTTGTGTCTACCTTTTTGAGTGTAAATGTGTTAGAATATGCGTGTTGTGCTTGTATGTACTTGCACATAAGACGAGTGTTTAATGTGAGCTTGAGTTTGTTGACAAATACGAATTTTTGTGTTCTTCTACGTGTGTTTAATGAAGCTTAGTATGAATGTGTGTGTGTGTTTGTGTGTCTGTGTGTGTGTGTTTGTGTACGTGCGTGTGTATGATCATGCCTGCTTGTATATATGTTTGTGTGTGTGTGTTTACGTAGGTACATTGGTAAAGTTTGCAATGCAACTCAGTGAACCGTCTACGTAACTATGTCACCAATTACTCAATGTTAATCAATAATCGTCGTTCATTGATCATTAGTCATTGATCATTATCGATCATCTTTAACCTCCCCCTCTCCCCTCTCTCTCTCTCTCTTCCGTTCTTTCTTTCTTTTCTGTACTTTACAGTTCTCTTCCTCTGCTCATTCTCTCTCAATTGCTATTATACCCACCCATTCTTCTCCGTATAAGACTAATCTAGTGTTATTCATCCGTAGAAAGATAGGTTGGTCATGGTTGGAATGATTTAGTTGAAAACCGAACTCGATCAAGTATGACCTAAGACTAAGCAACAACATAACAGAGAGCATTTTCTTATTGATTTAATCTAAAGAAAGGACAGTCCATGTGGCTGCTACAGATGAACAGACACAAGTTAGCTACAGGAGTTTAATGTGCTTCTTACGCAGCGTCAACAACGCAACTGCTGATATAACATGTGCAGGGCAACTGGACGATTCTATTTGGATGGGAAGTTCTGAGGAGGAATGTACGGTTACAGTTTGTAAAGAGTCTGATGAGGTGGAGGATAAAAGATGTATGGCAATAGGAAGAGAGGCACTTATTCCTTTTCTTGTCCAAAGCATTTTCATAAGTTTGTCCTAATCACCCGTACTTGCTTTCAGATTTTTAGTCAGCCTTTGTTTTATATGTTCAAGGTACATAGGCGTAGGAGTGGCTGTGTGGTACGTAGCTTGCTTACGAACCACATGGTTCTGGGTTCAATCCCACTGCGTGGCACCTTAGGCAAGTGTCTTCTGCTATAGCCTCGGGCCGACCAAAGCCTTGTGAGTGGATTTGGTAGACGGAAACAGAAAGAAGCCCGTCGTATATATGTATATATATATATATATATATGTGTGTGTGTGTGTGTGTGTGTGTGTGTGTGTGTGTGTGTGTGTGTGTGTGTGTGTGTGTGTTTGTGTGTCTGTGTTTGTCCTTCCAACATCGCTTGACAACCGATGCTTCTGTGTTTACGTCCCCGTAACTTAGCGGTTAGGCAAAAGAGACCGATAGAATAAGTACTAGGCTTACAGAGAATAAGTCCTGGGATCAACTTTCTCGACTAAAGGCAGTGCTCCAGTCAAATGGCCGCAGTCAAATGACTGAAACAAGTAAAAGAGTAGAAGAGGTAATACGAAGCTTTCCTTTGTTAAGTCCTAAGTTACTTTAGCGGTTGAAAAATCTGAGAATGTGTATGGTATCTGATGCATAGATGCGGCGAGCTGGCATGGCGGCGAGTTGGCATGGCGGCGAACTGGCAGAAACGTTAGCACGCCGGGCGAAATGCGTAGCTGTAATTCGTCTGTCGTTACGTTGTGAGTTCAAATTCTGCCGAGGTTGACTTTGCCTTTCATCCTTTCGGGGTCGATAAGTTAAGTACCAGTTACGCACTGGGGTCGATGTAATCGACTTAATACCTATGTCTGTCTTTGTCCCTTCTATGTTTAGCCCCTTGTGGGTAATAAAGAAATAGGTATCTAATGCATAGACGTCACAAAAATATGTCCTATGAATCACAAGTAATACACAGAACGAGTAAAGAGTTAAATCAGGATTCTCTAAGTGAAAATGGAATACGACAAAAACCAGCTCTGAGAATCAACGGCCACTATAGTAAATCTACTAATTCTGCCATTATTCATTCTTGTGGATCAATGTAATCACAGCATCGTTTAATCTCCTCTTCAGCTCAACCTCTCAATCTCGTTCTTTTCTTCGACCTATTTATCTTTCATTTCCTCTCTCTCCTTTTTTCTCACTCTCTCTCTCTCTCTCCTTTCATTCATTATGTCTCTTGTTCGTTTCTATATCACTTACTCCCTCGTCCCTCACGCTGTCGTCTGTGTGTCTTCATTTCACTATTAAACTCCTTAGTCTCTTCTCTCCAAAGTGTCTTTCTTCTTCCATCTGCTTTGGCAGCGCCTTTATCGTTATAAGCACGTACACACACACACACACACACACATGTAAGTACATATATAAATCCATAGATACTTAAATGCACACATACATAAAAGGTTCATACATATACATACATACGCTCACGTTTATGTATATGTATGTGCGTGTGTACATGTACGTATGTTTGTGCGCGTATGTGTATAGCTACTTGTATGCTTATTTACATACATAAATTTGTACATGCATATACATATACATACGTACACACATATATATGTATATATAGATACATATAAGTCTGTGTGTGTATGTGTGTTTGTGTGTGTGTGCGAACGCATTCACTTCTTATCTTGTCGATGAGAAAGCATGGACGCCACAGCCTTCTGATAACATCTGGACGGAGATGAAATAAATGAGAGTTACAAACAGAACAGCAGTTAATTTATTCGTGCCACCAGACTGTTGATGAATAATGCCAGAGATACATGTCAGTATAGAATTGTTTGGTCAATGAAATGTCAAGACTCAGGGAAAATCTTTGGAGAGGTGGCCGGTCTGCGGATTGAAACTAACTACTATGGCCACACGTAGTTCAACTCCATCCAAAATGGATTCAGTTTTTTCCTCAGCTTCGTTTCATGCTCACTTTTATCACGCATGGATCATGCTGTCCAAAATATTGAAGGAGTGCAGTAAACATCATTTATTTGAAAAGAAATTATTATTAATAATGATTTATAAATTTAGATACAAATCTAGGAAAATTTAGTTGAGGCTCTCAACCACAGTTCTTTAGTTTATCGACCTCAAAAAGTAAAGAGTAAGCTGAATTCGCTAGAATTTGCATTCTGAACTTAAAGTGTCAGGACAAATACCGCAAGGTATTTTGTGCTACGCTCTAAGGATACGTACAGTACAGTGCCCTAATAAACTTTATAATAGTTCTTTCTACTACATGCACAAAGACTGAACTTTCGGGGAAGGGGTCTACTTGATTATATCGACCCCCGGATTCAACTGGTACTCATGTTATCGATTTTGAACGCTGTCAACCTTGGAGAATTTGAACTCAGAATGTAAAAACCGGA
>NW_021835729.1:0-17500 GCF_006345805.1 Octopus sinensis
ACTGATAATCATATTATCTCATGTTTTGATATAGTGAGGAAGTTAAAGTCTGTTTCTTAGATTTAATCTTTGTTTCATTTTTGTGTTCAAATCTAGGAATAAATGAAGTCTGGTGTATCTTCTGGAATATAAAGTTGCATCACATTCTTGTCATAAAACTCCATCTTGTGGTATAGTAATATAGGTCCATCGATCAATTCTATGTCGCCTTCTTGCTGTTCTCATCTTTCATCCACTGCAAATGAGTAATTTATCTGAAATGGAAATTAATAATAACAACAAACAACAGATACATTTTAATTTTTTCATACAGCAATATAGCGCGAAGGAGTGGCTGTGTGGTAATAGCTCGCTTACCAACCATGGTTCCGGGTTCAGTCCCACTGTGTGGCACCTTGGGCAAGTGTCCTCTACTATAGCCTTGGGCCGACCAATGCCTTGTGATTGGATTTGGTAGATGGAAACTGAAAGAAGCCCGTCATATATATGTATATATATATGTGTGTGTGCTTGTGTGTCTGTGTTTGTAGCCCCCAACATCGTTTGACAACCAATGCTGGTGTGTTTACATCCCCGTAACTTAGCGGTTCGGCAAAAGAGACTGAATAAGAATAAGTCCTGGGGTCGATTTGCTCGACTAAAAAAGGGTGGTGCTCCAGCATGGCCCACAGTCAAATGACTGAAACAAGTAAAAGAGTAAGAGTATATATATGTATGTATCTCTATCTATCTATATAAGCGCTAACAATGAAATGAGATGTAAATAAATAAATATAGATATAATCATCCAACATCTGACTATTTATTACTCTAGATATGGTGGTGTGTGTGTGTGTGCGTGTGCACGCGTATGCATAGTATACACATCACACATTTGATGCATCAAATTCCATAAGGCAAATCATTAATTCATTTAGATTTCTCTTTATTTCAAAATTTCATAAAATAATAGTAAAATAATAAAAAAAAAATACAATAAACATTATCTGTGTGTGTGTGTGTGTGTGTCATCATCATCATCATCATCATTGTTTAATGTTCACTTTCCATGCTGCATGGCTTGGATGGTTTGACTGCAGACTGGCGAGCCAGATGGCTGCACCAGGCTCATACATACATATATGTTTGTGTGTGTATGTTTATATATATACTAGCAGAATTGCCCGGCGTTGCTCGGGGCTGAATTGCTTGAAAGTACTGTTAATGATTGCACTGAATTATGATGATTATTCAGGCAAATATTGATATAAGTTTACGGTGGGAGATAAGGACTTACCGATCAAACGTGTGCCATTGCATTGTTTTGGGGGGAACCAAATTTCTGATGAGCATTATAGGGGCACCACTTTAAGTTTGAGAAAGTGTGGTGGTAGTCCGGGGTGCTCAAAGGAATTGAGTACCTCTATTGGATAGTTGATGACGTCCTCTGGGTCAGGAGTTGTATCGATAGACTGATATACATAGACTTCCCAGGAATGAGTTTAGCATTTCATCATTAATATGGTGAACATTTTATTCCTCGGGCCAGTATAGCCTTTTTGCCAATCCAATCCATATTCTGATAATTAGCTTGTAGATCTGGGAACACTGCATCTCTGAGATCAGAAGGCGTCTTAACAATGGTACAAATGGAATCGATGGCAATATTACCATTTTCATCCCCTGGTATTTTGCCTTCGCCAAGTGCAAGGAGGGTGTGAGGAAATGCTGCGATGTGATTTACGTCGCATATGAGCACGCATATTGGTGTGAAGTTTGAGAGTTACTTCCTTTATTTAAAAAAATATGCATTAAATGGGAAAAATGATGGTAAATTATTGGTAAAATCATAGACTCATCGTAGATGCGCGCTAATACCCAGAAGGGCTCGATATGAATCACGACATAAGATACCCGGTTTGGTAAACTGCATCGCAAAATGTGGAGTAGTTAGGAATCTAAATCGGAGTAGAGACAGCCACAACCTTTCTTTTTATATATAAATATTTTCGTCCTAAAAAACTTTGTATGGATTGAATGGTTACCTCTATGGAAATATATACACGCATGTGTGTATAGATGAATATATAAATACATTTAAATATCTATATACACTTTTGGGCGATCTTTCTGTTTCTTAGAGATAACTTTAGATCTTATTTTCGTCCTAAAAAAAACTTTGTATGGAGTGAAAGGTTACCTCTATGAAAATATATACACACACATTATACATACATCTGTGTATAGGTGAATATATAAATACATTTAAATATCTATATACACTTTTGGGCGATCTTTCTACTACTTGGATATACTTTCGGTCTTATATTCGTCCTAAAAAACTTTCCTCTCACACACTCACACACACGCGCACACACACACACACGCACCACACACACACACACACACACGTTAGCTTACAATTTTATTTATATATTTGCGTGTCTATGTGTGTAAAGAGGAAGTGGGAATGCAGAGTGAAAGAGTCACTCACTACAAAAAGTGAATTACTTTCAGTTTAGTCGTTGCACACTTGCAAAGACAAAGGAGGAGAAATTAGGGTGATAGCGTCAGTGAAACAGTTCGCTCCGTTTGTGTGTGTGTGCGTGTGCTGTAGCCCACACTAAGAAAAGCATTTGACCTAGACACCACAATGTGAGTTTTCTCTAAATTTTGCTTAATTGGGGTTGAAATTTTAAAAACTGGACCTGGCACGACCCGATGCATTCTACTCTTAAAAATGCTAGGTAAATTGTAATTGAAGAAATCCTATATTGCAGATTTCTATAAGAGACAAAGGGAGGCAGATAAAATCTGCCTTTTATAATAAGAGATATATATATATATATATATATCCAGCACATGACCACATGACTGACGAGGCTATCAGATGTTGTTACACATCGCTGGTCTCAATGCGTTCGCATTGTTTTAGCCTTTGAATGATGCCACCCCACTGACTACGCGAGCAGGCCAACAGAAGAAAGTGTGAGAGAAAGAGTGGTGAAAGAGTACAGCAGGGATCACCACCCCCTGCTGGAGCCTCGTGCAGAATTTAGGTGTTTTCGCTCAATGAACACTCATAACGCCCGGTCTGGGAATCGAAACCGCGATCCTACGACCGCGAGTCCGCTGCCCTAACCACTTGGCCATTGCGCCTCCACATATATATATATATCTATATATATATATGTTTGTATTTATATGCAACATGGAATACTTATTTATACATACATTGCATGGTACAGTTATAGAAACTCACAAAAGAGACTCCTTCTGCATCAATGATATTATGATTGTGGCATTTCCTCAGGTATTAGAAACTCGATGACAAAAAAAAAAAACCCAGCACTGCTGGTAGGAAAGATCCCCATTATACGTTCAAGATCCACTGCAACCACAAGGGAGCCAGCCACATGAATTCGATATATAATTTCCCACCAGTAGCTCATCATAGTATTGTGGGAAGCAAATCTCGTGACTTGATTTATTTCTATAACTCAAAGTTATCATGGAACATGGCAAGTTGTTCAAAACCTTTCTTCTTCCCAGAAATCTTTATTGAATCCTGTATACTCACTGTATACATTCATTTGTCGTGTGTCTGAATAAAACCTTGAACATGAAGATACTCGCACTGAACGAGCGTTGTCATTATTTACTGCACAGTGGTATTTCATGGTAATTGGATTAACCCTTTCGTTACTGTATTTATTTTGAGATGTTCCGTATTTCTTTCAATTATTTTAAATACAACAAAGAATTTAATAAAATAACTTAGTCACCATTCAGCTAGTGTTAGGAACATAAATTGTGACTAAGGTTTGGTGGAAGATTTTTTTGTGAGGTCCAGGGGCAGCAAACAGAAGGGTCACCCTGGGAGGCACATACTCTAACTACACCAGTGCCTCTATGGCTAATTGATGAACTCCACCATCCAAGATCTCTCTGAACACTAAGGGCAAGTGCCCTCTTTAGTTCCTGTCTTCTGATTCACAGGTCAATACTTAGAGTGGGACCACCCACTCTTGCCATTTTTGCAACTATCACCCACCCTTCAACAAATTCACTTGAGGACAGCACCTCCCACTCCACCTTCACTTGAAAAGGTTAATTAGGGTTCTACGAAAGAGAAAAAGTCTCTGTCCTCATACCTTTCAAAGTCACCTGACAAATAAAAACTACCTTACTTTTCCAATTAAAGAAGGGTGGCAGGGTAATCATCACTGAGAGGCTTGGCCAGTAAATAGATCTCGCCAACACTGGACAGCAGCTGTTCAACATAATTCCACAAGTCAGCAATGCTTGGACACTGAACGAATGTGTGCAGAATGGTTCCATTGCTCTGCACATATCTCAGACAAGCTCATCTGACAGCACATCGGTGCCTGTAGAGTTTATCTTGAACCAGTAGTACCCCTTGGTGGCACTCCCAGATCAAGGATTTTGGAAATTATCTATAGTTAGTTTGTTAGTTAATTTTTTGGCTCAAAAAGTAAAAAGCAAGGCCATGTAGGGGGACATGGAGTTATGTACAGGGTGGTGTTCATGCAAAGAGTTCAGGCCATTTGTGGTCAAGTGAGACTTTGAACCGAGCGGTCATCGGCATCTTCACTATCTTGTCTGGCAGCTTATTCCACAGATCTGCAACCCGGACGTTCTGGAGCAGGAGTGAAGAACAGCTCTTTCGAGAGGTTATACTTTCCATAGTAGTCTCCAACCTGAAAGTCCTCAGGAACAGACCAACCAGTCCATTTTCATCAACACCCAGACACTCCCTGAGAACATCATTCTCTGTATAGGGGTTTCAGATTTTGGCTTAAGTTTGGAGGAGCATGACAGTGGATTATATCAACCTCAGTGCATAACTGGTACTTATTTTATTGATCCTGAAAGATTGAAAGGCAAAATCAACTTTGGTGGAATTTGAACTCAGAACCTAAGGATGGACAAAATGCTGCTAAACATTTTGTCCTGCGTACTAATAATTGTACTAGCATGCCATCTTAAACTATTCCTCTATATATTGCTAACATGGAACATCCACTGATCCCATTGCCTAACTGGTAGAGGGCTATGAGCACCTGATGACACTTTAGGTACCCGGCACCCAGTCTGGATCTTCCCTTCATCCAGGACTGCAGAAAGACATGCCTCATGAACACACCCTACACATGTTCACCATCCAGAAATTGTTACTGGTGGCACAACTTCAGTGCCTAGTTAAGCATCATCAATCATAGCATGCCTAAGCTTCCACACAGAAGATACTGGTAGCAGACTGACCCCTTTACTGTGGTAGTAGTAGTAGTAGCAGCAGCAGCTGTAGCAGTAATCTCTATTTGTTGTATTTGATCCACATGTATAATTTCAATTATAGTCGGCCCAAGTCTTTCAATATACTAATTAATGCATACTTGTCATAATACTTCGGTATATAATGGTAATATACTTCAACCAAATGGAATCATTTCCCATCATGCTACAACAGCAGGACTAAACCCAAGTACATAATAGTAGCCTTTAGCATATGTCTATAATATAATAATAATAATAATAAAACATTGTGTACAGTGCTCAGGTGCACTACAACTCATCTAAAGTGTATATAAGGTGTAGTTTCGGCGGATTTCGGAAAGCATGAGGGCCTTAAAGGGTGCAGTGTCATGGCAGTCAACAACTGACGCAGGCAGTTTGTTCCATGCTTCAGCAACTCTGAGCGTGAAAAAATGTTTCCGAAAGTCATGGGAGCTGTGTTGTTTTCTGACTTTGTAGGTATGTCCACGTGTGTTAGACACATGAAGATCAAAAAGGTGTTCAGTGTTGTTGTTGGTGAGGTGGTTGATAACTTTGTGGGTGTTTACCAAGCCCATCGCCAGACGCCGGAGCTTCAGTGAATCCATGCCCAGGGAAACAAGGCGCTCAGAGTATGGTAGGTGTCTGATGGAGGGTATGCGTTTGGTTACACGTCTCTGGACAGATTCCAGGAGGTCAATGTTCTGAGCAAGATAGGGGTTCCAAACTGATGATGCGAATTCCAAGTGTGGACGTACCATAGCTGTATACAGTTTTAAATAGATGGCTGGAGAGCGGCTAACAAAAGTCTTGCTGAGTGATGCCAAGACACCCTCGGCCTTCTTGACAATTTTAGAGATATGCTTTGTCCAACGCAAATCACTGCTGACAGAGATGACTAGGTCACGCTCGCAAGAGGATTTCTTGATATCAGTGTTGTGGAGGGAGTATGCGGACGCAGGGTTTTTTCTCCCAAAATGCATGGTGGTACACTTGTCCACAGCCAGTTTCAGTTGCCAGTCTGTGATCCATTGCTGCATTGTGTCCAGGTCTGATTGCAGGAAAGAGCTGTAGACAACAGGATCTGTCCTCTTGATTTCAAGGTACAGCTTGATGTCGTCTGCATATTTCAATACTGTGGCATTCTTTAAATTGGCATCTATGTCATTAATGTATGCCACAAACAAGAGGGGACCAAGGACAGATCCCTGTGGTACACCCGATGACATCTCATATGGTGTAGAATGCTGTCCTAGAACTGTGACTACCTCCTTTCGGCTGGGAATGAAGGATTTCAACCAGTTAAAAAGGTCATCCCTCACACCCATTGCAGAGAGTTTCACCATAAGCCTTTTGTGTGGCACAGAGTTGAAAGCCTTAGCAAAGTCAAGGTAGACAACATCCACCCATGAGCCACTGTCAGTGATCTGTGTAATGTCCTCAAGGAACTCGACAAGCTGATCACTGCAGCTGGAGTTAGGGACAAATCCATATTGTGAGGGTCGGATGAGACTGTGAGAGCTCCAGAAGTTCTAAAGTGTTTCTCTGACACACGATTCCATCAGTTTTGCAATACAGCTAGTGAGATTGACTGGGCGATAGTTGACAGGTGATGTGCGGTCGCCCTTTTTGAACAGAGGAATGACACTGGCAGTTTTCCACTGCTCTGGAGTAGCACCATTGTTGAGACAGTACTGGAAGAAAATAGAAAGCTGGTGTAAAAGGAAGTACCTGCCACGTTTGAGAAGCAGGTATGTAACTCCATCGAGACCAGGGGAGGCATAGTTGCGCTTATTTTGAAAGAATTTTGAAGGTATTTGAAAGTATTTTAACACTATAATAGTAAGAATTAGCTTAAATCTGTAATTTCAGTTATTTAATGGGCATAATGCAAATGACGAGAAAAAGTGTGCAATAAATCTGTATAAATCAGCTTACCTAACTCAGTGTAACCCCTTGTTTTTAGGGGAAAGTAGGAATGGTGAACTGAAAGATAAGAAGAGAGAAAGCAGACAGTGAGAAGGATATATTTTAATATAGGTTCAATATCAACAGAAGACTATTCAAAGAAAAGGACACCTCCTGATGTATTTCATATATTTAATATTTCAGATTATCATCTAATAAATAACTATACAACAGTTTCATAATCATCATTATCATAAATAAAAATTATCTTCATGGAGAACAATTATTAACCATAAATGAAAGGGAGCCAAGACTATATAAACGTCTATATATTACACCCATCACTTGTAGTTTCATGAGCTTTAACATGTTCAGTTGTACAGTAGCGATGCCTTGCTCAGACTGATAGGACAATTCTAGCAAACATGAACAGGAGGCTTCATCCTATCAAAGTGTCATCTAAAGCCATGGTCCAGTTAATTATTGTAGACATTTCATTCAAATATTTAATGATGTAGTTATTTTTGCCATTTATTTTTTCAGTATGTCTGGGGTTTTTTCATGTTGAATGAATTGTTGCCTAATTTAAGACTAATATATTAAGGACATGTTTAACCCATTCGTTACTGTATGCAGGAGTTAACCCATGTACATAATAGGAGTCACTTAAACAAGTCTATAATGAAAGTATTTTAATTGATACCGTAATAGTAAGAATTAGTGTAAATCTGTAATTGTAGTTATTTAACCCATTCGTTACTGTATTTATTTTGAGATGCTCTGTGTTTCTTTCAATTACTTTAAATATAACAAAGAATTTAGTAAAATAACTTAGTTATCATTAAGCTAGTGTTAGGAACATAAGTTATGACTAAGGTTTGGTGGAAGATTTTAATTCAAAACTTATGAAAACAAGACATTTGTACTACAGAGCTAGAGGCAGTTTCAGTCAGTTTGGTATCGAAAGGGTTAATGATGACGAAGTTTCTTTTACTGAATTCTTCATTATTTTAAAAATTAATAGAAATACAGGCAGTGTATTTCAACAAAATGGTTAATAATGACAAAATTACTTAACTAAAATTCTTCAATACTGTTAGAATTAATTGAAACAAAAGCAGTGCATTTCAACTGAAATATGGTAACAAAAGGGTCAATTAAAACCTTCCAATCAAATTTCATGTTAATTTATGTTAATTTATGTTAATTTATGTCCCAAACACTAGCTTAACCCTTTCATAACTGTATTTATTTTGAGATGCTCTGTGTTTCTTTTAATTACTTTAAATATTACAAAGAACTGAGTAAAATAACTTGGTTATCATTAAGCTAGTGTTAGGAACATAAATTGTGACTAAGGCTTGGTGGAAGATTTTAATTCAGAACTTTTGAAAACAAGACATTTGTACTCAGAGCCAGAGGCGGTTTCAGCCGGGTTGGTAACGAAAGGGTTGATGATTTCATTAGTGTTACAATATAATTAGTGTCAGATGATTTTATAGACATATGGAATGAGAATTTATCAGAATATATGTACTTACAGGATGGAGGAGGTGGTGTCGCAGGCAGTGGTGTCGCAGGTGGTAGTGTTGCAGGCAGTGTTGAAGTTATAGCCACAAGCAGTGGTGAAGTCGGTGCCACATAGTGTGGAGGAGGTGGTGGAAGTGAAGGAGGATATTTCCTCTAAAGTAAAAAAAAAATAAAGAGAAAAGATGAGGAAAATTAAGATAAGAGGGTGACTGGTGCTATTTGTATTACTTTCATGGGGTAGAAAGGGCTCCTTAGCCGTAGTGAAGGCAATCTATCTAGGGAGATAACCTTACAATAAATCACTGGGTCCGTAGCTTAGAAATACTGGGTTGACGTCCAGCGGGAACAGCTTTGTTTCATGGAGGAGGAAAGATCTTCTTTAGTACTTGGTTGTACAATGCTTTCCAATGTGTGTAGTAGTGGCGCGCGCACACATTATTAGCCATTTGAAAAGACTATGAAAGTCTCGACCACGGTCGAACAATGATGATGATGATTACTTTCATCATATTACTGTCTTTTTTAAGGTTTGTCATTGTCCGGTTACAACCCTGATACACTTGTTATACTCTTAGTACTCTTGTCTTATGCTTAATGCACTCTTCTTACACTCATGATAGTGTTTGTTTGTCTCTTGTTACATTTTATCTCTGTCATGTTACTGTGCTACACACACACACACACACACACATAAATATATACTTTATAATTAGGGTTCAACAAAGATTTGCTTTACCACATACCGAAGTTTAGAAATAGCAGCCAAAAACCTTAGCTATTTCTTCTACTTTAAAAAGGGACTCCAAGAAAAACCAAAATACTTGAAGTATATTTAAAAACATAGAGAATCCACTTGTATGGATTCTATGCACTAGAAAGAACAGCTAAGTTCTATAACCACAAAAAATTGAAGTATTTTGGTTTTTCTGGGAGTCCCTTTTTAAAGTAGAAAAAATAGCTAAGGTTTTTGGCTGCTATTTCTAAACTTCGGTATGTGGTAAAGCAAATCTTTGCTGAACCCTAATTATAAAGTATTACTTAAGTTTACCGTGAAATGGTCCTTTTTCATGTCGAATTCTACATGGTGAAATTATTGATTACTAGTTAATTAATTAATTTTACCCTTTGTTATTATTATATATATATATATATTATATATATATATAAGAAACCAATTGGTCCAGGAAACTAGATGGCAAATCTTTTTCATTTCCAAATTTATTACTGTCGAATTTTATACCCAATTTTTTGTGGTTATATAACTTAGCTGTCCTTTCTAGCGCGTAGAATCCATATAAGTGGATTCTCTATGTGTTTAATATACACTATATCATATGACTAATATATAGTCTTTTTGACTAAAATTTTTTACGCGTTAGACCACTGGAAATATAAATTTTGATTGAATGTTTTTAATTTTAATTAAATTCCTTCAAATGACTGAAACAAGTAAAAGAGTAAAAGAGAGTGTAATATATAGGCGCAGGAGTGGCTGTGTGGTAAGTAGCTTGCAAACCAACCACATGGTTCTGGGTTCAGTCCCACTGCGTGGCATCTTGGGCAAGTGTCTTCTGCTATAGCCCCGGGCCGACCAATGCCTTGTGAGTGGATTTGGTAGACGGAAACTGAAAGAAGCCCGTCGTATATATGTATATATATATATGTATGTGTGTGTGTTTGTGTGTCTGTGTTTGTCCCCCTAGCATTGCTTGACAACCGATGCTGGTGTGTTTACGTCCCCGTCACTTAGCGGTTCGGCAAAAGAGACCGATAGAATAAGTACTGGGCTTACAAAAAATAAGTCCCGGGGTCGATTTGCTCGACTAAAAAAAAAGGCGGTGCTCCAGCATGGCCGCAGTCAAATGACTGAAACAAGTAAAAGAGTAAAAGAGAGTGTAATATGTGTAAAACAACTTGCTCTAAACGAATATGACGAAAAGAAATGCGCTCTCGCCTTTTTATGACCGGGTTAAACACTTTAGTTTAACCCATCCATGAGTTCCTACATCATCAAACCATAAAATGTGTTAATAGGAGAAAAAAAATATGGAAAAACATCAATACATGAGAGAGTGACAATAATATGAGGAAGATGGTCCCTGGGATGTGCTTTTACAATTCTTTCTCTTTTTTTTTACCAAAAAGGCTTGGTACTACTTAAGAAGAGTGGACCCCCAACAAGTCTGTGAATTAGCAGACCCGCAGCACTAATCAGTAGACAGACGCAGACACAACGCGCGGTTCAGTGGTTCATTCAGTCCGGGTTTTTTTATTAGATAGATATATAAGACAGGGAGACAGACAGATATATATATGATAGACAGATAGATATATATGATAGACAGATAGATATATAAGATAGACAGATAGATATATAAGATAGACAGATAGATATATAAGATAGACAGATAGATATATAAGATAGACAGATAGATATATAAGATAGACAGACAGATAGATAGATATATAAGATATATAAGATAGATAGATAGATATATAAGATATATAAGATAGATAGATATATAAGATATATAAGATAGATAGATATATAAGATAGATATATAAGATAGATAGATAGATAGATAGATAGATAGATAGATAGATAGATAAAAAAATTCCCCCTCCCCGATTTTACAGATTTATACACGTGGAAGGTTCCATTTTTTTTCCTTTACGGCGGGTGCCACAGACTTGCGCGTGTGCGTCCGTCCGTCGACTGACTAGCGCGAGTCCACTCGTCTTAAGTAGTACTAAAGGTTTCTCCCATGGTTAAATGCGTTGTGCCAAAAAAATTGGCCAAAATCGGTCCGGGAATGGTGGTGAGGAGGTTGAGGTGAAAAGAAAAATCATAAATTTGGGAAATTTTTTTCATAAAGAAAAAAAAAGTAAATCTATAGTTTCCCACCAGACATGATTTCGGTACTACATAATTTTTTCCCCCGCGTTTTTCTAGGGGTGCAATTGTTTTAGTTGACTTCATAAGCTGTGGGAAATGCAATTTTTCCGTAGAACACGAAGAGAAAAGAGAATAAGTAGAATAAATACTAGGTTTACAAAGAGTAAGTCCTGGGGTAGATTTGCTCGACAAAAGGCGGGTCAAATGACTGAAACACGTAAAAGAGTAAAAGAGAATAAGTACTAGGCTTACAAAGAATAAGTCCTGGGGTCGATTTGCTCGACTAAAGGCGGTGCTCCAGCATGGCCGCAGTCGGAAATTCCCCTTTCCGACCCAGTCTCCTGCATTTTTTAATCTATTTTTTTGCAATCGTCTTGACTTCATAATGTATAGGAAATGCATTTTTTTCTGTGGAAAACGGAGGGGTAGGGCGGAACGTAGGGCAGTCCTGTATATCTTTCGTCACCGGATTTGTGCTGGAATCGATCCCTTACTGGCAATCTGGGATGGGGTGTATTATATAATTTTACTGCCTCAATAATAATAAAAAATTGTTGCAGCAGTTTTTTTTTTTCTCCAGTAGAGATAAATAAATACCTGGTCAGATAAAAAATACAATTTTTTAAAATAAATGCGCCCTTTTAAAGCCTAGCCAGGCTCATGGGCCCGATTTCCCGGTTTCAATGTCGTATGTGTTCCAGTTCCCCAGCTGGACGGAACGTCAGTCCATCGCAGCGTTACTCATTTTTGCCAGCTGAGTGGACTGGAGCCACGTGGAATGATGTGTTTTGCCCAAGAACACAACGCATCGCCCGGTCCAGGAATCGAAACCACAATCTTACGATCATGATGCTGACACCCTAACCACTAAGTCACGCGCCTCCACGGTCGGTGCAGATAGTTTGAACGAAAAGCCGGCCTTTTCGCTCATTCTTTTAAATCTCGCCAAAACGTTCAATGTTTTGTGCGTGTGTGCATATGTGGTGTCAACAAAATTTTCTTTGTGATTTATTATTGAATGTTGGGCGATCTTTCGTTTGTAGTAGCACGATTGCCTAATATACATACATATACACATACACCGAGTAAAAAATTTCAGTTATCTCTTTCTTTCACACATTACTCTGTCTCTTCACACACACTAACAGAAGCACTTCACTTACACAACATACTGTCTGTCTCCCACACCCCATCAAACACACACACACACACATGTACATCAATGCTTCCCATGCACGGTAACTTCAAAAGAACTTCCCTCGTCATACAATCACTTTCTCTTAGTCTCTTTCGCTCCCATTACTTCAAAAGTTCCCGCAAGCCCATATGTAAAAAAAAAAAAAATTTTACGGAAATCGACGGAAAGGTCTACTAGAGACGAAAGATCGCCAAGATGGCCTACTAGAGACGAAAGATCGCCAAGATCAGGAAAGAATAACTTTCCCATAGCTTACGAGGTCAACTAAAAAAAAAAAAAAAATTATTTAGTACCGAACTTGAGTCTGGTGTGGTACTATAAATTTACCGAAAGATGTACCCACTACCCTATTCCTTCCATCATTTATAAAAATAGAATGGAAAAAAACCCATGGCAACATGCAACACGACGACGATGTCGCTGCTGATGTTTTTAAGTGTGGGATAGTAAAAAGAAATTGGACAAATTTAAACGTACGAAAACTATTCAAAAGCCTGCTGAAAGTAAATAAAGTTCGAGTTTTACCTGGGTCAGCTTAATACTAAGAACAACAACAACCGCTACAACAAGTATGATGATACAGAAAAAGGATCCGTATTGATAATACTTTGTTTCGACAATTTTCTGACATCTAGATGATTTTTCCTTATCGACCTGGGCTGGTGGGTCATCCTTCGATGTATTGTCATTGGTGTTGTTCGGACTTTCGACAAGGGCTTGTTGCTCATCCTTCGATGTATTGTCATTGGTGTTGTTCGGACTTTCGACAAGGGCTTGTTGCTCATCCTTCCTTTGATCAGCTTCTTCAGGGTTTTCAGGAGGATTTTCATCTGGGTTAGGAAGAATTCCTGTTTCAGCAGGAGGCATTTTTGAAAGTTTCCGCACACTAGAAAGGAGAAACACGATGTGAACAGCAGCGATTAAACTACTGTGAATGAATGGATGTCTTTCGTTAAAGAATATAAGTCACGCCACGGCTTGACGTTTCTCTTAACTCCTCCCCTTAACACACCCACGTTCTCTTCCGTTCTCTCACTCTCTCCTGCCTTTTCTCTCACCTTCCTGTCTTTCTCTTTCTCTTGTTCGTTATCTCGTTTTCTTCTCTCTCTCCCTCTCCCTCCTACCTCTCTCTCTCTCTCCTCCGTCCCTCCTCTCTCACTTCCTCCTTCCTCCCTCTCTCACTTCCTCCTCCCTCCCTCTCTCCAATTTAAGGCGGTTTTACTATTTGCTTTGACAACATAGTTATACGCGCACATATTTTTAGTGTTTTATATTAGTCTAGTGCAGTGGGTCCCAACCTTTTCACTAAAAAGGACCCCTTATATTTAAATGATGTTTTTCCACGGACCCCCTTCAATATGTTTGTCCTTATGTGTGTGTGAAGAAGAACGTGTATATGTATGTATGTATATATATATATATATATATATATATATATATATATATATATATATATATATATATATATAAAATTGACACAGGCGATCGTTGTAGTCTATATAAATAATTATAACAATAAGGGTTTTGCAACAAGTTGCTCGACCACATACAGAAAATTTTAGAAATAGCAGCCAAAGGACTACTATTTCCTTTTTCTACAAAAATATGTCTCCACAGACAACAATATTTGTAATTCACGTATGGCAAAAAAAAAAAGATTTATTTATCGGAATATTATGTCGATAAAGGAAATTAATCTTATGATTCTAATCCAGAAACGTACCTCCATAATTAACCGAAGACTGTTTGATTTCATTATTTTCCTTTTGAACGGCACATGTTAACACAATTTCTAGTTAACTAAACGCTTTAAAACTTCGTATACTGGTAGAATGTGTCAAAATAAAACATTTTTTTCTCTTGGCTTTCTTGATAAAATTGTAATTGGTTTGTTTAACGTAGTATACTTTTTCGATTTGTAACCAATAAATCGCCTCTAATTAAGCTAAAATCATTTGCAGCGTTTAAAACTGAGACAACATCCTCTCACTAACCCTAACCCTAAATTTTTTTTTTTTTAACTAGAAATTGTGTTGACATGTGCCGTTCAAAAGGAAAAGATCCTTTTTTCTTCTTTTTTTGCCATATGTGAGTTACAAATATTGTTGTCCGTGAAGACATATTTTTGTAGAAAAAGGAAATAGTAGTCCTCTGGCTGCTATTTCTAAAATTTTCGGTATGTGGTCAAGCAACTTGTTGCAAAGACCCTTATTGTTATAATTATATAAACTTTTACCGAATATGGCCCTTTTCCATACCGAAATACTACTAGGTGAAATTTGTTGATTTTATTAAATGAATTATCTTTCACCCTATATCTGTAATGATTATATATATATATATATACATATATATATATATTATATATATTATATATATACATATATATATATAATATATACATATATATATATATACAATATATATATATATATACATATATATATATATATTATATATACATATATATATATATAATACATATATATATATACATATATATATATATATATATACATATATATATATATATTATATATATATACATATATACATATATATCATCATCATCATCATCATCATCATCGTTTAGCGTCCGTTTTCCATGCTAGCATGGGTTGGACGGTTCTACTGGGGTCTGTGAAGCCAGAAGGCTTCATCAGGCCCAGTCAAATCTGGCAGTGTTTCTACGGCTGGATCTGCCTTCCTAACGCGCAACCACTCCGTGAGTGTAGTGGGTGCTTTTTACGTGCCACCCGCACTGGTGCCAGACAGAGCTGGCAAACGGCCACGAACGGATGGTGCTTTTTATGTGCCACCGGCACGAGGGCCAGGCGAGGCTGGCAACGGACACGAAACGGGGCGGTGCTGGCAACGGTCGCGAAACGGAAAGTTCTCTTACATGCAACCGGCACTGGTAACACATCTGCAATTTCCATTGATCGATTTCCATTGTTCGATTTCGATTTGATCCTCACTTGCCTCAACGGGTCTTCACAAGCAGAGTTTTGACATGCCACCGGCACTGGTACATCCACACATCCGCATTTCCATTGATCGATTTCGATTCTGATCCTCACTTGCCTCAACACGTCTTCACAAGTAGAGTTTTGTTCCAAGAAGGGAAGGTATGCATACGTAGGCCGGCTCCATCCCATGTAGAGGCCACGGGTTATGGACTCACTTGTCCTGCCGGGTCTTCTCGCGCACAGCACACTTCCAGAGGTCTCGGTCTCTAGTCATTTCCTCAGTGAGACCTAAAGTTCGAAGGTCGTGCTTCACCACCTCGTCCCAGGTTTTCCTGGGTCTGCCTCTTCCACAGGTTCCCTCAACCGCTAGGGTGTGGCACTTTTTCACACAACTATCTTCATCCATTCTCGCCACATGACCATACCAGCGCAAACGTCTCTCTTACACACCACAACTGATGCTTCTTAGGTCCAGCTTTTCTCTCAAGGTACTTACACTCTGCCGAGTGTGAGTACCGGCATTACACATCCATCGGAGCATACTGGCTTCATTTCTAGCGAGCTTACGCATATCCTCAGCAGTCACGGCCCATGTTTCACTGCCATGTAGCATGGCTGTTCGTACACACGCATCATACAGTCTGCCTTTCACTCTGTGCGAGAGGCCTTTTGTCACCAGCAGAGGTAAGAGCTCTCTGAACTTTGCTCAAGCTATTCTTACTCTAGCAGTTACACTTTCAGCACACCCGCCCCCGCTGCTGACTTGGTCACCTAGGTAACGGAAACTATCAACTATTTCTAGTTTTTCTCCCTGGAAAGTGACGGAAGTTGTCTCAGAGCATTTTCAGTGTTTATTGTTCCTGAGCATCTGCCACATACAAAAACCATCTTCCTAGTTAGCCTTCCTTTGACATTGCTGCATCTCTTATGTGTCCATAGCTTACACTTGGTGCATCTTATAGAGTTTCTACCTACACCTTTTCTACAGATCGAGCAGGGCCATCTACCTGAAGGTGTTTGTGATTTGTCTACCTTCCTACTGATTACGACTTTGGTTTTAGCTAGATTGACTCTGAGGCCCTTCGATTCTAATCCTTGTTTCCACACCTGAAACTTCTCCTCCAGTTCTGATAGCGACTCAGCAATTAGAGCAAGGTCATCAGCATAGAGGAGCTCCCAAGGGCATCCTGTCTTGAATTCCTCCGTTATTGCCTGGAAGACTATGATAAATAGGAGGGGGCTGAGTACTGAGCCTTGGTGGACTCCTACCTCTACCCGAATTCTTCACTGTACACATTTCCAACCCTCACCCTACTAGCGGCGTCCTATACATGGCCCGCACAGCTCTCACTAACCATTCATCTATCCCTAGTTTCCTCATTGCCCACCAGATAAGGGATCGGGGGACCCTGTCGAAGGCTTTCTCCATGTCAACAAAAGCCAGGTACAGGGGCTTATCTTTGGCTAGGTATTTCTCCTGCAGCTGCCTTACCAGGAATATAGCATCAGTAGTACTTTTCCCTGGCACAAACCCAAACTGCATCTCATCTAAACTAACTCTCTCTCTAATTAGTTGGGCTATGACCCTCCCGTAACCTTCATCACCTGGTCCAACAGCTTGATACCTCTGTAGTTATTTGTATCTAGGGCATCACCTTTACCTTTGTAGCAGTTGACTATTATACTGCTACACCAGTCATTGGGTATGACCCCTTGTGTATCACC
>NW_021835729.1:25000-32500 GCF_006345805.1 Octopus sinensis
TTTCTAAATTCGGTATGTGGTAAGGCAACTCGTTGCTAAACCCTTATTGCTTAGTATTACTTAAATTTTCCTCGAATGAGGCTTTTACATGCCGAAGACTACTTGGTGTAATTGATAATTTTTCCAAATTAATTAATTTCACCCTTCATTATTATGTATATATATGTATATGTTTGTGTGTCTGTGTTTGTTCTCCCAAAATCGCTTGACAACCGGTGCTGGTGTGTTTACGTCCCCGTCACTTAGCGGTTCGGCAATAAGAGACCGATAGAATAAGTACTAAAAGGTGGTGCTCCAGCATGGCCGCAGTCAAATGACTGAAACAAGTAAAATAGTAAAAGAGAGAGAATATAATATAAATTGGACATGGGCAATCGTTGTATTCTTTCTTGTTTTGAGGTTCACACCCAAACGGCTGGGTGGATTCGCGTGAAAAATGGCACACTTATGCAAACGGGTGCATACATCGGAATGGGGTTTGTATTTTGGCAATCTTTCGTCTCTAGTAGACCTTTCCGTCGATTTCCTAAAAAATTTTTTTTTCACATATGGGCTTGCGGGAACTTTTGAAGTAATGAGAGCGAAAGAGACTAAGAGAAAGCGATTGTATGACGAGGGAAGTTCTTTTGAAGTTACCGTGCATGGGAGCATTGATGTACATGTGTGTGTGTGTTTGATGGGGTGTGGGAGACAGACAGTATGTTGTGTAAGTGAAGTGCTTCTGTTAGTGTGTGTGAAGAGACAGAGTAATGTGTGAAAGAAAGAGATAACTGAAATTTTTTACTCGGTGTATGTGTATATGTATGTATATCACTTCAAAAGTTCCCGCAAGCCCATATGTAAAAAAAAAAAAATTTTTTACGGAAATCGACGGAAAGGTCTAGTAGAGACGAAAGATCGCCTGTATTTTTTTCCTAGTCCCACCCCCGATATTTACCTAGAAAATTGATTAAAACTTTTTCTATTGGAATTCCCCCGTTTGTTCTGCCATTAAAACAACCAGTTGCTCACAAAAGCCGGCATATACCATTTCGCTAGAAACAAGGGGAGTGCAGGATGACAGTCAGCCACAACTTCCACTATGCTGTCTCTCTCTTTCACCTCTCGCACGCTCTCGCACGCACCCACAAACACACACACATCCATTTCATATATCTTCTTCCAATTTCTGCTCTCTGCAAATAAAATTTTGGGATTAATGTATAATTTCTTTCTATGTTCATAATTAAATCACTGTTTTTAATGATTAGACAGAGGTCCAATAGAATAGCTCTCAGAAACAGACTACATACAAATTCGTTCTTCACAACTCCTGAAGCTGTTTTTTCTGGCAAGGGGGCAGGGAGTCCGGAATTTTCATACGGCTGGAGGCTCCAATCGATACAGGGGACCCGAAATTATGAAGTTGAGAAAAGGTGGTATAGATTATGCCTAACCAAAAACGATCACAGCGACATCATCCAAAAAGGCCGGGTGAAACAGGGTTTTGCTGTTATTATATGTATATATATATATATATATATATATATATAGAGTGACTGTGTGGTAAGTAGCTTGCTTACCAACCACATGGTTCCGGGTTCAGTCCCACTGCGTGGCACCTTGGGCAAGTGTCTTCTACTATAGCCTCAGGCCGACCAAAGCCTTGTGAGTGGATTTGGTAGATGAAAACTGAAAAAAGCCCGTTGTATATATACATATATGTATATGTTTGTGTGTCTGTGTTTGTCCTCCTCCAAAATCGCTTGACAACCGGTGCTGGTGTGTTTACGTCCCCGTCACTTAGCGGTTCGGCAATAAGAGACCGATAGAATAAGTACTAAAAGGTGGTGCTCCAGCATGGCCGCAGTCAAATGACTGAAACAAGTAAAATAGTAAAAGAGAGAGAATATAATATAAATTGGACATGGGCAATCGTTGTATTCTTTCTTGTTTTGAGGTTCACACCCAAACGGCTGGGTGGATTCGCGTGAAAAATGGCACACTTATGCAAACGGGTGCATACATCGGAATGGGGTTTGTATTTTGGCAATCTTTCGTCTCTAGTAGACCTTTCCGTCGATTTCCTTAAAAAATTTTTTTTTTGACATATGGGCTTGCGGGAACTTTTGAAGTAATGAGAGCGAAAGAGACTAAGAGAAAGCGATTGTATGACGAGGGAAGTTCTTTTGAAGTTACCGTGCATGGGAGCATTGATGTACATGTGTGTGTGTGTTTGATGGGGTGTGGGAGACAGACAGTATGTTGTGTAAGTGAAGTGCTTCTGTTAGTGTGTGTGAAGAGACAGAGTAATGTGTGAAAGAAAGAGATAACTGAAATTTTTTACTCGGTGTATGTGTATATGTATGTATATCACTTCAAAAGTTCCCGCAAGCCCATATGTAAAAAAAAAAAAATTTTTTACGGAAATCGACGGAAAGGTCTAGTAGAGACGAAAGATCGCCTGTATTTTTTTCCTAGTCCCACCCCCGATATTTACCTAGAAAATTGATTAAAACTTTTTCTATTGGAATTCCCCCCGTTTGTTCTGCCATTAAAACAACCAGTTGCTCACAAAAGCCGGCATATACCATTTCGCTAGAAACAAGGGGAGTGCAGGATGACAGTCAGCCACAACTTCCACTATGCTGTCTCTCTTCTTTCACCTCTCGCACGCACCCACAAACACACACACACACATCCATTTCATATATCTTCTTCCAATTTCTGCTCTCTGCAAATAAAATTTTGGGATTAATGTATAATTTCTTTCTATGTTCATAATTAAATCACTGTTTTTAATGATTAGACAGAGGTCCAATAGAATAGCTCTCAGAAACAGACACATACAATTCGTTCTTCACAACTCCTGAAGCTGTTTTTTCTGGCAAGGGGGCAGGGAGTCCGGAAATTTTCATACGGCTGGAGGCTCCAATCGATACAGGGGACCCGAAATTATGAAGTTGAGAAAAGGTGGTATAGATTATGCCTAATCGAAAACGATCACAGCGACATCATCCAAAAAGGCCGGGTGAAACAGGGTTTTGCTGTTATTATATGTATATATAATATATATATATATATATATATAGGAGTGACTGTGTGGTAAGTAGCTTGCTTACCAACCACATGGTTCCGGGTTCAGTCCCACTGCGTGGCACCTTGGGCAAGTGTCTTCTACTATAGCCTCAGGCCGACCAAAGCCTTGTGAGTGGATTTGGTAGATGAAAACTGAAAAAAGCCCGTTGTATATATGTATATATATATGTATATGTTTGTGTGTCTGTGTTTGTCCTCCCAAAATCGCTTGACAACCGGTGCTGGTGTGTTTACGTCCCCGTCACTTAGCGGTTCGGCAATAAGAGACCGATAGAATAAGTACTAAAAGGTGTGCTCCAGCATGGCCGCAGTCAAATGACTGAAACAAGTAAAATAGTAAAAGAGAGAGAATATAATATAAATTGGACATGGGCAATCGTTGTATTCTTTCTTGTTTTGAGGTTCACACCCAAACGGCTGGGTGGATTCGCGTGAAAAATGGCACACTTATGCAAACGGGTGCATACATCGGAATGGGGTTTGTATTTTGGCAATCTTTCGTCTCTAGTAGACCTTTCCGTCGATTTCCTAAAAAATTTTTTTTTTCACATATGGGCTTGCGGGAACTTTTGAAGTAATGAGAGCGAAAGAGACTAAGAGAAAGCGATTGTATGACGAGGGAAGTTCTTTTGAAGTTACCGTGCATGGGAGCATTGATGTACATGTGTGTGTGTGTTTGATGGGGTGTGGGAGACAGACAGTATGTTGTGTAAGTGAAGTGCTTCTGTTAGTGTGTGTGAAGAGACAGAGTAATGTGTGAAAGAAAGAGATAACTGAAATTTTTTACTCGGTGTATGTGTATATGTATGTATATCACTTCAAAAGTTCCCGCAAGCCCATATGTAAAAAAAAAAAATTTTTTACGGAAATCGACGGAAAGGTCTAGTAGAGACGAAAGATCGCCTGTATTTTTTTCCTAGTCCCACCCCCGATATTTACCTAGAAAATTGATTAAAACTTTTTCTATTGGAATTCCCCCGTTTGTTCTGCCATTAAAACAACCAGTTGCTCACAAAAGCCGGCATATATACATTTCGCTAGAAACAAGGGGAGTGCAGGATGACAGTCAGCCACAACTTCCACTATGCTGTCTCTCTTCTTTCACCTCTCGCACGCACCCACAAACACACACACACACATCCATTTCATATATCTTCTTCCAATTTCTGCTCTCTGCAAATAAAATTTTGGATTAATGTATAATTTCTTTCTATGTTCATAATTAAATCACTGTTTTTAATGATTAGACAGAGGTCCAATAGAATAGCTCTCAGAAACAGACTACATACAAATTCGTTCTTCACAACTCCTGAAGCTGTTTTTTCTGGCAAGGGGGCAGGGAGTCCGGAAATTTTCATACGGCTGGAGGCTCCAATCGATACAGGGGACCCGAAATTATGAAGTTGAGAAAAGGTGGTATAGATTATGCCTAATCGAAAACGATCACAGCGACATCATCCAAAAAGGCCGGGTGAAACAGGGTTTTGCTGTTATTATATGTATATATATATATATATATATATATATATATATAGGAGTGACTGTGTGGTAAGTAGCTTGCTACCAACCACATGGTTCCGGGTTCAGTCCCACTGCGTGGCACCTTGGGCAAGTGTCTTCTACTATAGCCTCAGGCCGACCAAAGCCTTGTGAGTGGATTTGGTAGATGAAAACTGAAAAAAGCCGTTGTATATATGTATATATATATATGTATATGTTTGTGTGTCTGTGTTTGTCCTCCCAAAATCGCTTGACAACCGGTGCTGGTGTGTTTACGTCCCCGTCACTTAGCGGTTCGGCAATAAGAGACCGATAGAATAAGTACTAAAAGGTGGTGCTCCAGCATGGCCGCAGTCAAATGACTGAAACAAGTAAAATAGTAAAAGAGGAGAATATAATATAAATTGGACATGGGCAATCGTTGTATTCTTTCTTGTTTTGAGGTTCACACCCAAACGGCTGGGTGGATTCGCGTGAAAAATGGCACACTTATGCAAACGGGTGCATACATCGGAATGGGGTTTGTATTTTGGCAATCTTTCGTCTCTAGTAGACCTTTCCGTCGATTTCCTAAAAAATTTTTTTTTTCACATATGGGCTTGCGGGAACTTTTGAAGTAATGAGAGCGAAAGAGACTAAGAGAAAGCGATTGTATGACGAGGGAAGTTCTTTTGAAGTTACCGTGCATGGGAGCATTGATGTACATGTGTGTGGTGTTTGATGGGGTGTGGGAGACAGACAGTATGTTGTGTAAGTGAAGTGCTTCTGTTAGTGTGTGTGAAGAGACAGAGTAATGTGTGAAAGAAAGAGATAACTGAAATTTTTTACTCGGTGTATGTGTATATGTATGTATATCACTTCAAAAGTTCCCGCAAGCCCATATGTAAAAAAAAAAAAAAATTTTTTACGGAAATCGACGGAAAGGTCTAGTAGAGACGAAAGATCGCCTGTATTTTTTTCCTAGTCCCACCCCCGATATTTACCTAGAAAATTGATTAAAACTTTTTCTATTGGAATTCCCCCGTTTGTTCTGCCATTAAAACAACCAGTTGCTCACAAAAGCCGGCATATACCATTTCGCTAGAAACAAGGGGAGTGCAGGATGACAGTCAGCCACAACTTCCACTATGCTGTCTCTCTTCTTTCACCTCTCGCACGCACCCACAAACACACACACACACATCCATTTCATATATCTTCTTCCAATTCTGCTCTCTGCAAATAAAATTTTGGGATTAATGTATAATTTCTTTCTATGTTCATAATTAAATCACTGTTTTTAATGATTAGACAGAGGTCCAATAGAATAGCTCTCAGAAACACTACATACAAATTCGTTCTTCAAACTCCTGAAGCTGTTTTTTCTGGCAAGGGGGCAGGGAGTCCGGAAATTTTCATACGGCTGGAGGCTCCAATCGATACAGGGGACCCGAAATTATGAAGTTGAGAAAAGGTGGTATAGATTATGCCTAACCGAAAACGATCACAGCGACATCATCCAAAAAGGCCGGGTGAAACAGGGTTTTGCTGTTATTATATGTATAATATATATATATATATATATATATATATATAGGAGTGACTGTGTGGTAAGTAGCTTGCTTACCAACCACATGGTTCCGGGTTCAGTCCCACTGCGTGGCACCTTGGGCAAGTGTCTTCTACTATAGCCTCAGGCCGACCAAAGCCTTGTGAGTGGATTTGGTAGATGAAAACTGAAAAAAGCCCGTTGTATATATGTATATATATATATGTATATGTTGTGTGTCTGTGTTTGTCCTCCCAAAATCGCTTGACAACCGGTGCTGGTGTGTTTACGTCCCCGTCACTTAGCGGTTCGGCAATAAGAGACCGATAGAATAAGTACTAAAAGGTGGTGCTCCAGCATGGCCGCAGTCAAATGACTGAAACAAGTAAAAGAGTAAAAGAGAGAAAATAAATAAAATTGGACATGGGCAATCGTTGTATTCTTTCTTGTTTTGAGGTTCACACCCAAACGGCTGGGTGGATTCGCGTGAAAAATGACACACTTATGCAAACGGGTGCATACATCGGAATGGGGTTTGTATTTTGGCAATCTTTCGTCTCTAGTAGACCTTTCCGTCGATTTCCTTAAAAAATTTTTTTTTTCACATATGGGCTTGCGGGAACTTTTGAAGTAATGAGAGCGAAAGAGACTAAGAGAAAGCGATTGTATGACGAGGGAAGTTCTTTTGAAGTTACCGTGCATGGGAGCATTGATGTACATGTGTGTGTGTGTTTGATGGGGTGGGTGGAGGACAGACAGTATGTTGTGTAAGTGAAGTGCTTCTGTTAGTGTGTGTGAAGAGACAGAGTAATGTGTGAAAGAAAGAGATAACTGAAATTTTTTACTCGGTGTATGGTATATGTATGTATATCACTTCAAAAGTTCCCGCAAGCCCATATGTAAAAAAAAAAAAAATTTTTTACGGAAATCGACGGAAAGGTCTAGTAGAGACGAAAGATCGCCTGTATTTTTTTCCTAGTCCCACCCCCGATATTTACCTAGAAAATTGATTAAAACTTTTTCTATTGGAATTCCCCCGTTTGTTCTGCCATTAAAACAACCAGTTGCTCACAAAAGCCGGCATATACCATTTCGCTAGAAACAAGGGGAGTGCAGGATGACAGTCAGCCACAACTTCCACTATGCTGTCTCTCTTCTTTCACCTCTCGCACGCACCACAAAAAACACACACACACATCCATTTCATATATCTTCTTCCAATTTCTGCTCTCTGCAAATAAAATTTTGGATTAATGTATAATTTCTTCTATGTTCATAATTAAATCACTGTTTTTAATGATTAGACAGAGGTCCAATAGAATAGCTCTCAGAAACAGACTACATACAAATTCGTTCTTCACAACTCCTGAAGCTGTTTTTTCTGGCAAGGGGGC
>NW_021835729.1:35000-39068 GCF_006345805.1 Octopus sinensis
ACTGAAAAATCACATCTCTGTAATCTCTAAACTACAAGATAATGCAGAATTAATTCAAACCATTTTAAATAAACAAACATCACATTTGATAGAATAATCTGAACACTAAAGGGTTATAACTGTAAAAAAAAAATCCTTGGTACCCCCAAAATAAAAAAGTTTTTAAATACAAACCTTTTTGAGAATTTTAATATAAAAATTTACTTTAAGAATTAAAAAGCACACGTGAATAATATACTCTAGATTACTTGTGACCGGTTGAGTAACGGGAAAGTCTGAGTTATTCAGAACCTTTCTTCTCCTCCCAGAAATCTTTATTGAATACTGTATACTCACTGTATACATTAATTTGTCGTGTGTCTGAATAAAACCTTGAACATGAAGATACTCGCACTGAACGAGCGTTGTCATTATTTACTGCACAGTGGTATTTCATGGTAATTGGATTAACCCTTTCGTTACTGTATTTATTTTAAGATGCTCTGTGTTTCTTTCAATTACTTTAAATATAACAAAGAATTTAGTACAGTAACTTAGTTATCATTCAGTTAGTGTTAGGAACATAAATTGGGACTAAGGTTTGGTGGAAGATTTTAATTCATAACTTTTGAAAACAAGACATCTGTACTTAGAGCCAGAGCCGGTTTCAGCCAGGTTGGTAACGAAAGGATTAAATATAACAAAGAATTTAGTACAATAACTTAGTTATCATTCAGTTAGTGTTAGGAACATAAATTGGGACTAAGGTTTGGTGGAAGATTTTAATTCATAACTTTTGAAAACAAGACATCTGTACTTAGAGCCAGGGCCGGTTTCAGCCAGGTTGGTAACGAAAGGATTAAATATAACAAAGAATTTAGTACAATAACTTAGTTATCATTCAGTTAGTGTTAGGAACATAAATTGGGACTAAGGTTTGGTGGAAGATTTTAGTTCAAAACTTATGAAAACAAGACATTTGTACTACAGAGCCAGAGCTGGTTTCAGCTGGATTGGTAACGAAAGGGTTAATGATGATGAAGTTTCTTTTACTGAATTCTTCATTATTTTAAAAATTAATAGAAATACAGGCATTTCAACAAAATGGTTAATAATGACAAAATTACTTAACTAAAATTCTTCTATACTGTTAGAATTAACTGAAACAAAAGTAGGGCATTTCAACTAAAATATGGTAAGAAATGGGTCAAGGGTCAAATGGTCTAAATTAAAACCTTCCAATCAAATTTCATGTTAATTTATGTCCCAGACACTAGCTTAACCCTTTCGTTACTGTATTTATTTTGAGATGCTCTGTATTTCTTTCAATTATTTTAAATATAACAAAGAATTTAGTGAAATAACTTAGTTATCATTAAGCTAATGTTAGGAATGTAAATTGTGACTAAGATTTTAATTCAAAACTTATGAAAACAAGATATTTGTACTCAGAGACAGAACCGGTTTCAGCCGGGTTGGTAATGAAAGGGTTAATGATTCAGTCCAATTATTAAAGTGTTGATATTTTTATTCGTGATCTCCCACACTAAACTTCATATAAAATGGCCTTCAATTTATAGGGTCCATTTAGTGAGCACAGATCTCTGTTTCTGCAGAATTGCTGTTTTCTCTAGGTGATGCAATTATATTTAAAAAAATTAGGGGTTGAATTAAAACATGCCTATTAACAAGTTTCCTGTCCACTCTTCCAGTTTCTTGTCACAAATATCCCTTCCCTGTTTCTTGATGGCATTTGCCAATTTTAACTATTTCTTTTTAGAAATGAAATGGAAAAGAAAAGTTGTACTAGATGTATCTGTTTATGAGGCTGAAGTAAGGAAACGACCATTCTCACCAATGCTGCTAAGTAACATAACAAAACTCACAACCACAATTCAAAACAATAAATTACTAAATAACTAAAAAATTTGAGAAGCATTTCGCCATTATAGGTATTTATACTTAGGTGAAATTAAGAAATCAACTCGTAAATAACGAAACCCTCAACTCTATCACTGTACAGACACACATACAGTTGCATATCTATGTATGTATTGAAGATAATCAAACCAAATTTTCATCATTTTGAGCCACTCACCCAATAAGTATTGCTGCCAAATTTGGTGAAAATCAGTTCAGCCATTTCCCAGTAATTTTGCAAACACACAGACAATCAAACACGGGTAATTACAATACTCTGCCTTTGCTTATGCACGCAAGGTAATAATGATAATAATAATTTTTTCTTTACTACCCACAAGGGGCTAACCATAGAGGAGACAAACAAGGACAGACAAAGGGATTAAGTCAATTATCGACCCCAGTGCGAAACTGGTACTTTATTTATCGACCCCAAAAGGATGAAAGGCAAAGTCGACCTCGGTAGAATTTGAACTCAGAACATAGCTGCAGACGAAATACCTATTTCTTTACTACCCACAAGGGGCTAAACATAGAGGGGACAAACAAGGACAGACAAAGGGATTAAGTCGATTACATCGACCCCAGTGCGAGACTGTTTTCTCTCAAGAGCTTCTCTTTTATCATAAAATATCTTGTGAATAAGAGATTCTTTGGAATTCTTAATTTCTGTTATCAGTTTTAATCATTGCTCTGTCTGTTATGTTGAAGCACTTTTTCTGGGGAGCTTCAGTTGATTATATTGAACTCTTTGCACTTTGCTACTTTTCGAGCTGTTCTTATCAGGTATAAAAACATAGACAGCGTTGATACAAAAGGGAGATTACTCATTTGGATATGAACAGTGCAGACTATTTCTGCATGAATACACCACTCCTTACACACATAAAAATATTTCTGCATAACATACCAATCATCATCATCATCATATTTTTTAATAAACAACTCCATGTTTGGTGACATCCCGTTTTTACTCTACTCTGTAGCTGGCAGAAACGTTAGCACACCGGGCAAAATGCTTAGCGGTATTTCGTCTTTGTTACGTTCTGAGTTCAAATTCTACCGAGGTCGACTTTGCCTTTCATCCTTTCGGGATTAAATAAGTACCAGTTACACACTGAGGTCGATATAATCGACTTAATTCGTCTGTCTGTCCTTGTTTGTCCCTTCTGTGTTTAGCCCCTTGTGGGTAGTAAAGAAATAGGTATTTTGTCTGCCGCTATGTTCTGAGTTCAAATTCCGCCGAGGTCGACTTTGTCTTTCATCCTTTCGGAGTCGATTAAATAAGTACCAGTTACACACTGTCCTTCTTTGTCTCCTCTATGTTTAGCCCCTTGTGGGTAGTAAAGAAAAAATTATTATTATCATAATTATTCTTATTATTATTATCATTATTATTATTCTTATTATTATTATCATTATTATTATTCTTATTATTATCATTATTATTCTTATTATTATTATCATTATTATTATTCTTATTATTATCATTATTATTCTTATTATTATTATCATTATTATTATTCTTATTATTATCATTATTATTCTTATTATTATTATCATTATTACCTTGCATGCATAAGCAAAGGCAGAGTATTGTAATGACTTGTCTTTGATTGTCTGTGTGTTTGCAAAATTACTGGAAAATGGCTGAACTGATTTTCACCAAATTTGGCAGCAATATTCATTGGGTGAGTGGCTCAAAATGATGAAAATTTGGTTTGATTATTTTCAAACATACATAAATGCATACAATTTAACGATGATGATTTATGTGTAAACTGGTGATAGACAAATAACTTGTACTGTTGCTGATAAACTTTGCCATGTTCATCTTCAAAACAATTGTATCATTTGCTTTGAATTGGTAAGTAAACGATGATTGCATTACGACATGTTCTGGTGTATTTTTTAAGGCATTTGAACTTTTTTTTATAGATTTATATTTTGGTCCATTCATTCTTTGAAAGATCAAGGATACAGTTACTGAAGGAGTATCTTCCGGAATGTACAATTGCACGGCACAGCCTATTTGGTAAATCCCATCTTGTGGCACATATATGCAGGTTTCATTAACCAAATGAAAGTTGCCGACATCCTGGCTCTCATCTTTGAGCCAATGTAAATCAGTGACACCCTCTGAAAAAGAAGGAATAATATTACTATAAA
>NW_021835730.1:0-25000 GCF_006345805.1 Octopus sinensis
GCTGCTAAACGCTATAGATTGACAAGGCTGTTAATCCTGGAGCTAACAGTACAATTTGACTCTCCAACCAAATCACTGTCATGTATGAAATAGCCCGAAACAAGCGTGATCTGCTGGACCTATCGCTAGAAAGTGGTAGGACTTTGCTCCCCTGCATGCAATAACTCGGATGCAACTGTACATCGTTAACCAGAAAGAGGAGATGTCTTCTTGGGGTTAAAAAATTGTAGTAAAGTCCGTTTGAACGGAAAGCCATATTGAAGTGGATGTGAACATTGCTGGTTAGTACAACTACTTTGTTGATCTCTTAGAGTGATTTTAGAACTAGCATTTTTGCTGATGTTTGTATATATATATATATATATATATATAGTTAATCCAAACATGAACAAAGAGAAAACACAACAACGAGAGGACGTGGAACAAGTATAATGTTATTGGACGCTCAGGAAAGGAAAGAAAGAAGGAGGATTTAACGGTTCGATCAGAGATCTTCGTCAGAAACATAGAAAAGGAAAGGTCCAAGGAAGGGAAGACGAGGAAAAATCGCCATGATACACACGCGGTCACATTATATATATATATTATATATAATATATATATATATATATATATATATATATATATATATATATACTATATATATATAACTGGTGTTTCTCCTTCTAATAGTAAATTTTCATCAATAATATTTCTATTTGGACTTGGCATGGAAATAGTACATTTTTCTTCCGTTTGCGATGTGATTCATGAATCATAACTAGTAAAATATCGAGACTTGTTATTATAACCGTCTCTTCATTAACACCCTTGTCATTCTAATCTTTATTGTTATCATTATTATTGTTGTTGTTGTTGTTGTTGTTGTTACTTTATTTTCATTATCATCATCGAAATCCTCCTCCTCAACATCATCATCATTAACAACAACATAAAGAGCGACATTGGTGGTGGTGGTGGTGATGGGGGACTCTGTAGCCCGAACTATATGCAAAAACAGAATAACATGCAGTATTGTAAATTTGTAACAACACAAGTGTTACAGTAACATTTTGGTACTATTAATCAACCGTAAAAAACAACGGTATTAAATTTATTAACAACGACAGTAACAATAACAACACCAACATCAAAAAGCAGCAGGAGCAGCAGTAGCAACAAGAAGGAGAGGAAGCAAATAGTACCACTACCAGTATCACCACCGCCGCCATCATTAGGAAAACAACAACAACTGTAAAAGCAACTGAAGGTGGTGCAGTATACGCAGCACTAGCAACAGCTGCATCAATAACAGTAGAAACAGCAGTAAATTCATCAAGAGAGACTGTTAGTTGGAGCAGGAATTTTGTTAGTAATAATGAGTGGAATAAAAGTGTCGATAGTGACTTTAACCGGAAGCAACGTCAGTGTAGCATGTGCGATGAATATTTTAAAAATCTGGACTGCTCTGTTGTCTATAAATTTGATCAACAACATTCTTAATTATGTGAGCTCTCACTTCCGATTAACCGTGCACACCAAATAAAATCAGAATTAAAATAAAAGGAAATACAAATGAAAAAGAAAAAGAAAAAATATTCACTAAAACATCATTGTTTTCGTTGCAACCAAACATGGCTGATCATGTCCGTTTGAACGCCATTACACATTAAGGTCGTAGTAAACCTGATTGAAACAATAGCTGTGGCGAATATGACCGACTTCTATGATGAACAAACCTCTTTTTGTGATTAGCTCACCTATAGTACAATTATTGACTAACTGGGAATTGGAATAAAGGAAGGGGAGGAGAGTGCTAGGACTTCAAGATGAAAGGAACCAGAGAAACAATGCGAAATAAACGTCCGTTTAATTGATAAAATAGCTTTGTGCTGGCATATACATATATGCACACCTGCTTGCTCACATATGTTGATATATACACAGACGCATATATATATATATATATATATATATATATATATATATATATATATATATATATATATATATATATATTTATATACATATACTGTATATATATATATATATATATTTACACACACACATATATATATATATTTACAACATATACACACACACACACAACATATATATATATATATTATATATATATATATATATATAGATATATGTTTATGCGTGTGTTATACATATGTGGGTGCGTGCATGCTTGTCTGTGCGTATTTGTGTATCTATTTTTGCAGGAATATAAATATTATATTCAAGCATGTATATGTATATATGTGTGTGTGTGTGGAGTGTTTGTACGTGTGTATATACATACACACACACACACACACACATATATATATATATATACATATATATGTGTATGTATATATATATATAAATACATACACATATGAACACACATATATACATATATACATATATATGTGTGTGTGTATGTATATATATATATATATATATACATACCCACACACATATATATGTATATGCATTTACAAAAGCATACGGATGTGGTCGCACATACAAACATGTATGTATACATACGTACATATGTAACCAAAGAACTGACATGCATCATATACTTCATACCCTCTCTCTCTCTCTCTCTCTCTGTCGCTCACATACACACACCCATATATCGGGGCAGCTTATTTTTTTAACCAATAATGAATGATTCACTCGAGTAATGTTTCACTATTAACAAAATGACGTAATCTCGGTACAACTCCAGTAATGATGCAATAATTAATGAGAGTAAGTGATGAGCCGTTAGGAAGCGCCTTAAAGTGTAGTTTATTGTATAAAATCATAATAGAGCCTATGATGCTTGTCCTGGATGGGTATAATATCGAAATATACAGCAAGTATGACCACGGTATCATTTGAACTTAAGGCGGCGAGCTAGCAGAATCGTTAGCACGTCGGGCGAAATGCTTAGCGGTATTTCGTCTGCCGTTACGTTGTGAGTTCAAATTCCGCCGAGGTCGACTTTACCTTTCATCCTTTCGGGGTCGATAAATTAAGTACCAGTTAAGCACTGGGGTCGATTTTATCGACTTAATACCTATGTCTGTCCATGTTTGTCCCCTCTATGTTCAGCCCCTTGTGGGTAATAAAGAAATAGGTATCATTTGAACTCAAAGATAGTGCAAGAACGAATGCCTCAATGTATTTTAGTCTACGCTGTATGTACGTCTCTTCTATTTTTCAGTTATAATGAATTTTCCACTGAGGAGGGAGCCGATTTCGAACTACGATACAAAGCTCAATCTTTGGGATGTAGTTAACACAGACGAATTCACAGTTGGAGCTTGAGAAAAGTCTTGTATATTTTTACTGTTCCACTCACAGATTGGACTTGTAATGTCAGCCGGTCAATATCTCTTTCTGAAAATCTCAGTTTATCCAGATTCTCCTTTAAGCATTTACTAACAAAGCCTAGTGCTCCAATTATTGGTATGGATATCATTTCATAGTCTAGATATAGAAGCTGCAGGTTTCGAAGCAGTTGTCCATAGATATCCTGTTTTTCTTTGATTTTCAAAGATGTATGCATGCATGTATGTATGTATGTATGTATGTATGTATGTATGTATGTATGTATGTATGTATGTATGTATGAATGAATGTATGTATGTATGTATGTATGTATGTATGTATGTATGTTTGTATGTTTGTATGTATGTATGTATGTATGTATGTGTGTATGTTTGTATGTATGTATGTGTGTATGTATGTATGTATGTATGTATGTATGTAAGTATGTATGTATGTATGTATGTATGGATGGATGGATGGATGGATGGATAGATGCATGCATGCATGCATGCGTGTGTGTACATATGTATATATGTACGTCCCTACGTCCATACATATGTATGTATGTATGTATGCATGTACGTATGTGCTAGTGTGTTTGTGTATGTATGCGTGTGTGTATGTATGTATGTATGCACGTATGTATGTATGCATGTATATATAAATATATGTATATATGTATGTATGTATGCATGTATGTATGCGTGAGTATGTATATGGGATTGTATTTGTGATACAAATTGCGAAGTTGATGCAATTTGAAATTTGAATGTATCACCTGTACGTATGTATGAATGTATCATCATCATCATCATCATCATCATCATCATCATCATCATTGTCGTCGTCGTCGTCGTCTTTACCATTATCGATCGTTAACAAACGTTAAATGAAGGACTCACGGAAGAAGTCAAACATTTATTTATTAAGTCAGAAGCTGCTTCCCATTTACGAAGTCCACTTAAAAAATATGTATGATGAATGTAGGTGTGGTGTGTTTGTGTGTGTGCATGTGTGTGTGTGTATGTGTGTGTGTGTGCATGTGTGTGTGTGTGTGTGTGCATGTGTGTGTGAATGAAAAGTGTATGTGCGTGTGTGAGAAAGACAGAGAGAGGCAAAGAGAAAAAGGGTGAGTAAAGAGTAAAAAGAGTTTCTCTAAAGAACACAAACGAACGCACACACACACACACACACACATACACACACACATACACACACATAATCACACACACACAAGCACATAGATTCCTGTATGGATGTAAATGCATCAAAAATCGAATTGTTGAACTACGCCTAATGTCTGTGGTCAGTACGAAAGTACAACATCTCAATTAGCTAACTTTATCAGTCATTGAAAAAAAAAAAAAATTCTACACGTAATAAAACAGTTTACACAATCTCACAGCACAGCATCACTCAGCACTCTTGAAATTTGTATAGAAAAGTCAAAAAGATGATGGCAATAGTATTTATTTTGAGATGGTCAATTCAGTTCCGAAGCACACCATTACAGACGTGAATCTGCAAATTGTAACATGTTTCCCAGATAGCCACAACAAATAAATATATATATATAAGTATGTAAATAAAACTTTCTATATATCTATACACTCGCACAAATCAGAAAAGCTCAGTAATACTGGCTGCCCGAAACGTTTTCTAAGTGTGAATTCAATACTCAAGTGATTTGGATCTGTCCGTCGCATCATTCCTGAATTCCTTCTAATGAACTTTAATAAACGCTCACAATATCACCGGCTGACATATAAAAGGCGATGGACAGCACTTTATGTCATATCCCATATAATATATGATAATTTGGCCGAATTTTAAACTGCTACGTGTTATTCTTTACTTTTCACCTAGCAAACTATGTATAGACTCTTTACAAACGCTAGAGTATACAGACACAGAAACACACACTTTTTTATACACACACACATCACACATCAAACACATAAACATCCCCCCACACACACACAAACACTCACAGAGACGCACACTCATTTTCTTTACTTCTATTGTCATACGTATGCATATATTTTACGATATATTTTTCCGCAAGAATCATGACATGATCTCTATTATATTTTTATAAGAAAATTAGTAATATAATGCGTTATATATATATAATTATATATATATATATATATATATATATGGGGGGGTTCAAGAAAAAAAAAACAAAAGACGAAGACAGGTGGTGTAGAAAGCAAACAGATGTATTAGTATAACGCTCGGGAATTGGAAAAGTCTTTAACGTTTCGAGCCTACGCTCTTCCACAGAAAGGAACACAGAAAGAACAAGGAGAGAAAAAATGTGTGTAGTGGCTAACGATATATATATATATATATATATACTCACACACACACACACATATATATATTATATATATATATATATATACACACTCACACACATAGATATGTATCTATACATACACATGTATGTATGTATGTATGTATGTATGTATGTATGTATGTATGTATGTATGTATGTATGTATGTATGTATGTGTGTGTGTATAGTTTCTTGAAACATTGAGAACATATAACCAATAAATGTTGACGTCAGTTAATACACTATGTAAAGCGGTTTCGCCCAAATCGTTTTGTCAATCGAGTTACTATCTTTGAACTATCTTATCTTAAAATTTCTACATTTTATATACGAATTATAAAAGTGGGAGAAGTTACAAGCTAAATGAGGAGTTACAATATTGAAAAATAGTTCTACTTTTTAATATTTAACACTGAATCTTGGGATCATATTGTTATGTTCTTAGTTATCAATTGAACAATGCAAAACTTTTTCAGTAAATATATATATAACATACCTTCATACATATATGTGTGTATATATACATATACACATACACACACATACACACACACACACACACACACACACACACACGCACACACAAACAGACACATAGCTTGCTTCCTAACGACATGGTTCCTAGTTCAGTTCCACCGTGTGACACACCTTGCACAAGTGTTTTTTCTATAGCCTTTGGCCCATCCAAAGACGGAAACTTGAGGAAGGCTGTCGCATATATAGATATATATATATAATATATATATATATAGATATATATGCATGTATGTATGTAAGAGCAGAGAAAAAAAGCTCAACAAATTCAAGGCAGAGGAGTATCTCAAGCCATTTAGAATATTTGCTGAGAGTGAGGCGAATTACTTCAAATTCACCTTACTCAACTTAAATATTCTAAATGGCTTGAGACACTCATCCTGTTTTGGTTTTGATGTCCTTTCTCCTTTAATATACAGCTGCTAACTCGGAAGCCTATTGCGGATCCCTCGCTCCAGCTTGTGGACTTGGAACCTAACATATAACCAATTCTAGCACTTAGAAAGCGTACCTATTCGTTTAGATTACCCTCATATTCTTTATGTATGTATGTATGTTTGTTTGTATGTATGTATGTATGTATGTATGTATGTATGTATGTATGTATGTATGTATGTATGTATGTATATATATATATATATATATATATTTGTGTTTGTGTTTGTTCCCCCATACCATTTGACAACCGGTGTTGGTGTGATTAGATCCCCGTACGCAATCGATAGAACAAGTAACAGGCTAAAAAAATAGTACTGGTTTCAATTCATTCGACTAAAAATTCTACAACGTAACGCTTCGGCTTGCACGCAGTCTAGTGACTGAAACAAGTAAAAGGTAAAAATGAATGATGAAAGATATGGTGTACTGTTTCGTTTTATGTAGAACAAAGAAACAAAAACAAAAAAAGGACATCATATAATGGGAGACGAGTATCAGTTTGCAAACACAAGATTAAAACGTGAGCTACTATAAGTTTCCTGATCGGATTGTACAGTAATCAAACGGATTTGTATAGTGTGCCGTTTATCATATATATATATACATACATACATATGTATATATATATATATATATATATACATACATACATATATAGACATATATGTATATATATTATACATATATATACATATACATATATATATGCATATATATATATATATATATATAGGTTACATATATATACATACATAAATATATTTGTAATATACACATGGACGTGTATATACAGTTTATATATATGTATATAATGCATGTATATATATATATATTATATTATATATATATAATATATATGTAATATATGTATATATAATATATATATATATATAATATAGATATATATATATAATATATATATATATGTATATATATGTATATAAATGGTAGTGTGTAAGTAGTAAGTGATATAATCACTTCTGTTGAAATTTAGTGATCGTAAAAAAAAAATTCCTTTAGAATCTCTAACATCATTTCACAAACGTAATATAGCTAACCATTTAAGAGATTCATATAAACTAGTTATTGAATAATTATATTTATATATAATCCGTAAGAGAGATGAAAAGGAGAAAAATAAGTGTAACTGGTATGAAATGAAACAAATAAACACTGCGTATGGGTGTATATACATGTCTTTCTTTATATATATATGTCTATCAATCTCTCTCTATCTCACTCCCTCTAGATCTCTGTATCTGTATATATATTTCTCTCACCCTCTCTCTCTCTTTGTATATATAAATATATATTTGTATATCATACACACCCCATACACGTACATACGACTGCAAATACATACACGAACACATTTATTCACTTAAAATAGAACAAACCGTAAAATGGACATAAAGCCCCATAGTCTTGCACACAATTTATAAAAAGTCAAAGCTTTAGCTACGAAAGAGAAAAACGAGTTTATTATACCATAAATATTAGTTAGAAACCCAATAGCTGTTAAAATATAACCAATTGAATTAAGACTACCTACTTGTATTATAAAAATGGCCAATACATTTGGAGCTAAAAATGTCATAGTGTTCTATTAAACACAATTTCGTTGCATTTTTTTTTCGTTTTTTCATGTAATGAGTTTCTACCTATGTTATATGTGTGTATGTGTCCACTTGTGTGAGTGTGTGTGTGTGTGTGTGTGTGCGTATTAAATTAATAATTATATATATATATATATATATAATATATATATATATATATATATATATATATGATTATATTAAGGGAGAAAGTCTAAACATGATTTTTTCTCCTCCATGCTCAATGAATGTCTAAACATTATAATGCTACCGAGAAAAAACACCATAAATATAATATTATATATATACATACACACACACAAATATATATATATATATATATATATATATATATATATATATATATATATATATATATATACATATATATATATATATATATATATATATACATATACACGTATGTATCTGTGTGTATATATATACATGACGGCATGCCTATATGCATGTATTTATGCATTTATCTATGCATGTATCATATACATGCATGAATATATATATATATATATATATATGAACACATTACTATTATATAGTTATTTTAGCCATTGAAGCCATTGAAGAACAGAGAAAATCTAGTCTATTCATTTCTTTGTTTATTTCTTAATAACTTTGTCTGTTATGATATGCCAAATGTTTCGTCGCAATTCTTTGTTATGATCAATGACGTAGTGACATCGCAGATATGCGTTAAATTATTCCATATTGAACTGTACTATTACGAAATAAACGAAAAGTTAAAACTGATCGTCTTTGTCTGACCTGATGCTGTGAAACTGATTTCTATATAACATTATGCGCATGTCTTCATGTAGACATAAACACACATACATATATATATGTATGAATGTATGTATATATATACATATATGTGTGCGTGTGTATTTGTGTGACTGTATATGTACATGTGTACGCTTGTATATACCTATGTATGCTTGAATGTATGTATACTTAATTCATAATATTAATCGTTCATGCTGTCGTTGCATCTTTTGATTTTGTGTTAGCATGAAATAGCATAGCTGTTCCTCACATTTGTTTTTTGATTTGCTTTCCCATACTTCACGTATTTAATGGTCATTTTATTGATATCTGAGCATTAAAATCAAAATTCACTAAAAGCGAAATTTTCTGTATTGTATGTACATCAATATGTCTTCCCATGACCTGTTGTCAAGTTTCGATATCTGTTATAACTTACCAGAAGCCCTTCACGAATGATTATATAAATGTTGTTACTTAACGAATCTACTCATTTGTTAAAGAGAAATTACAAAACCAGATGCTTTTACCTTTCAGTTCACAAAGCTATTTTATATAGACATCTTTATATTATATGTAGTGTTATTGAAGGCGCAATGGCCCAGTGGTTAGGGCAGCGGACTCGCGGTCGTAGGCAGGGGTTGGTGGCGAACCTTGCTGACCTCTTTAACCGCAACTTTCTCTCACTCTTTCTTCCTGTTTCTGTTGTACCTGTGTTTCAAAGGTCCAGCCTTGTCACAATCTGTGTCACGGTGAATCTCCCCGAAAATCACGTTAAGAATACACGTGTCTGTCGAGTGCTCAGTCACTTGCACGTTAATTTTACGAGCAGGCCGTTTCCGTTGATCGGATCAACTGGAAGCCTCGTCGTCCTAACCGGCAGAGTGCCATGATGTATAGTGTTGATTAGAAATCTATAGCTATATTCTGCAGTGCTGTAGAGCGATAAAACTAACCGCTGTTAATACACCAGTAATTTATTGATCGAAATAAATGCTCACCAACAATCCATGATATATGCAAATTAGTCGGTGCTACTTTGGTATGCGATTTACACTTTATATGTGCGTCATTCTAATTTCCTTTTAATAATAAATGTACTAAATGATAAATTTTAATAATAAATATATTAACGATAAAGTTATCATTCTTGTTTCAAATTCGCTTCATTCTAATTTCATTTTAATAATCTATTATATGAAATCCGTCCTGTCTGTCTGTGTGTGTGTCTTCTAGGATGTCGGACATCCTCCATCCGATTGCGCTCAAATTTTATATGTAGATACCGACGGTATCAGGGCGTGTATAAATCTTGAAAGAATTACAAAAATCGATTCAAGGTGAGAATACGATCGATAAAGCTGTGGGAACGTGCATTTGTTCGCGCAAGTACATCAGCTGTTGCGATCGATACTACGCGTATGCGAGAAAAATGCACGGTGTCAAATTTAGGTTGAATCAGGTTTCTCAAAGGGGAGGCCTATGGGACGATCGGACAAGTTGTTTTGAGAAAATTTGGTTTTCAAACTCAGCACCGTCCATTAGGCGGGGGGCGTTTTGCTCGTATTATATATAGTGTTAGTGGAGCTGCAAGGGCCCGATGATTAGGGCAGTGGACTCGCGATCGTAGGCATGGGTTGGTGGCGAACTCTACTGTACTATTTCACCGCAACTTTCTCTCACTCTGTCTTCCTGTTTCTGTTGTACCTGTGTTTCAAAGGGCCAGCCTTGTTACACTCTGTGTCACGGTGAATCTCTCCGAGAACTACGTTAAGAATACACGTGTCAGCCACTTGCAGGTTAATTTCACGAGTAACCTCTTCCGTTGATCGGATCAATTGGAACCCTCGTCGTCGTGACCGACGGAGTGCCACGATATGTAATATTGATTAAAGATCTATAGCTAAATTCTGCAATGCTGTAGAACGATAAAACGAATACACCAGTAATTTATTAATCGAAGTAAATGCTCACCAACAATCCATGATATATGCAAATTACACGGTGCTATTTTGGTATGCGATCTACGTGAAATGAAACTGTTTTGGTATGCGATCTACACTTTATATGTGCTTCATTCTAATTTACTTTTAATAATAAATGTACTAAATAATAAATTTTAATAATAAATATATTAACGATAACGTTAGTAAACTTGTTTCAAATTCGCTTCATTCTAATTTCATTTTAATAATTGTTTTGTTTTTTCCTTCTCATAAGGGCCGGTTTCCTGTTTTCCTTGGCGTAAAGGTTCCCCACCTAGTCTGGATGCCGGTCCGTCGCAGGTGAGTTTCAAGATGCAGTAGGAAAGAGTGAGAGAAAGTTGTGGCGAAAGAGTCAGCAGAAGTTCGCCATTACCTTCTGCTGGAGCCGCGTGTAGCTTAGGTGTTTCGCTCATAAACATACACATCGCCTGGTCTGAGATTCGAACCCGCGATACCTCGACCGCGAGTCCTCTGCTCTAACCACTAGGCCATGTGCCTCTACTATTTTAATGATAAATGTATAAAATGCATAAAAATTTTAATTCTCTATTTTTTACTTTTCTAACTGATGTTCGTTCGATTCGCCCATAAAATTAGTAAACTTGCGTCAAATTTGTTTAATGTTTTTTTTTAAATAAATGTATAGAAATATAAGAATGTTTTAATCAAGCCATAATAAATAAACGAAGCGTGTAGATCGCATACTAAGGTAGAATTTGACTCTTGTACATCGCATACCAAAATAGCACCACCAATTAGTCTCCAGTTTATTTCAGCTCTTAGTAATAATCCTTTCTGCAATAGGTACATGGTGTAAAATTTTCCGATCCCAGTAAGTCAAATGATACTAATTTCAATGAACCCAAAACGATGAAAGACAAAGGAGACCTCGGCGGAATTTGAACTCAAAGATGGAAGAAATACTACTAAGGATTTTGCTTGGCTTTCTAAAGATTCTGTCTGCTCGCTGCCTTAAAGCTTTTAGTAATAATGATTAGATAATCAATTGCAAGGAACTTGAAATTAATCCAGTTGACCTCTGTTTTTGTCAGTGAGAAAATATGTCGAAAGCCATGGTGTTTACATCTCTCACTCTTCGTAGGGCGTTGGCTAAAAATCTATAGATATATTTATCAAAATAGAATAACATAGAATTTTGTGAATTAAAGTCAAAATTATGATCCTTTGAGAAGTGTATAGTTGATATAAAATATAGATTTATAGGATAAAGTAATGTGAAATATAATGGGGAACATAGGTTTGTTTAGTCCATTGAAGTTATGGCATCATAGAAATTATATTTTTCACGTTAACGATGTTCTGTTTTGTAAAGAGGAACATAATGTAAAAGATATAGTAAAATTATCCAAACACAGTGTTACCTTCCTTCTCTGATTTACTAACAAAACACCGTTCATAGTCATTAGTAGCGACTAAGAACTTCGAGCATTCCTATTTCAGAATGAGGTGTGTTTCCGATTATTAAACTGTTGTTGTAAGAACACAAGCTGACAGAATCGTTTGCACACCGGATAAATTGCTTAGCGGCGTTTCGACTGTCTTCACATACTGAGTTCCAAAATTGCACCGAAACTGACTTTACCTCTCATCTACTTGGTGTCAATAAAGCTTTTAGTAATAATGTACGGAGGTCAATGTAATGGGTTTAACATCCCACGAAAAACTGCTGGCCCTGTGCCAAAATTTGAAACCATAATTATACTGTTGTTGTATCTTTCATTCACCACACATATTCATTACTGTTTTTCCACCTATGTGGCATGTTTATTTCCTTTTTATTAACATTAATTACCTTCTGTTACCATTAATAATCTAGAGAACCGTACGTCAAAAGAATTAATACATGATGTTGCATGTATTATGTTAGTCACTCTTTAAGAATGACTGTGATCATAAGTCTGACAAAAAATAAGGCGGTGAGCTGGCATAAACGCCGGGCGAAATGCGTAGCAGTATTTCGTCTGCCGTTACGTTCTGTGTTCAAATTCCGCCGAGGTCGACTTTGCCTTTCATCCCTTTCGGGGTCGATAAATTAAGTACTAGTTACGCCCTGGGGTCGATGTAATCGACTTAATCCCTGTGTCCGTCCTTGTTTGTGCCCTCTGTGTTTAGCCCCTTGTTGGTAGTAAAGAAATAGGTATTTCGTCTGCGGCTACGTTCTGATTTCAAATTCCGCCGAGATCGACTTTGCCTTTCAACCTTTCCGGTTCGATAAATAAAGTACCAGTTACGCACTGGGGTCGATGTAATCGACTTAATCCCTTTGTCTGTCCTTGTTTGTCCCCACTGGGATTAGCCACTTGTGGGCAATACAGAAATAAGAAATAAAATAAGAATTAGTTTCGAGCTTGGACTAAACAAAAGCTATTGCGCTCACCTTTTAATACTTCTTCGTTAAGACCTTTATTTTATTTCCCTTCATCTTTTACTTATTAATTGTTGTTGTTGCTGTTGTGTCTTCGTCTTCGTCGTTGTCACCGTTATCGTTGTTGCTGAGAGTCAAGTCAGTCTTGGCCGAACAGACTTGTAATCGAAGCAGTCGAGACATCACTAACTCCTTTTTTTGTTTGCATATCTATGACTCCATTGTTCAATATATCCTCCCTATCTAATATAAAGTAGTGAGATTTGAGAAATTCTGGTGAGACATTTTTTCTAATAAGTTGAGTGATCACGTATAAGAGCTCCTCCTTTTAACTGCTCGGTTAGAGCAACTATTTACTCTGTCTTGACGGTCTGAGTGCAAATTTCACCATGTCAATTTTGCCTTTCACCCTTTTGTGAGTCAATAGAATAAATACCAGTCGAACAGTGGGGATCGATGAAACCGACTATCGCTTTTCTCCATAAACTTCAGGCCATGTCGCTCTAGCAGAAAGGATTATTTCTCAGTCTTAATCTGCGGAGATTGCTGAATAATTAACACGACGAAACAAAATGGATTAGCAGCATGTCTTCTTCAACCGAGGTCGACTTTGCCTTTCACATTCGGGATCGATAAAATAAGTAACAGTTGTACTAGTTAAGCTCTAGAATCGAAGTAGTCGACAGCCTCCTTCCCTACAATTTCTGGCCTTCTGCCAAAATTAGAGAATTATATTTCTGTGAATTTATCTTTACATTTTTTTGCCCCACCCTTAATCCCACACTCTCTTCTCATCTTTCTTTATCCCTCATATTATCATCTTCATATTCTTATTCGGCATTTCTATATTTCTTTTAATTCTTTCTATATTTTTTGTATACTTCTCCGTCTTTCCTTCATTTTCTCTCTATATGCATCCATCTTTATCTTCCCCTATCTCTGTCTCTCTGTCTCTGTCTCTCTTTCTCTCACTTTCTTTTTTCTGTGATTCGTTGTTACTCTTCCTTTCTTCCTGAGTCTCTCTCGCTTTCCTTCTGTCTGTTTGTCTGTCTGTCTGTCTGTCTTTCTCTCTTTCATATTCTTTCTCTGTGAATATCACACTATTAACTTCACTTCTCTCTCACTCTCCTTTTCGTTTCTTTCTCTTCTGTCACTCAACGCCAATCTTCTTTCTTCCCAATGTCTCTCTTTCTTTCCATCTCCCTTCCTCTCACACGCTCTCTCCCACCCCATCTCTCTTTCTCTCTAGTCATTTCCTTTACTAAATCTGCCTACTTCGCGCTTCTTGTCTTTCTGTTACCCCCACCCCCACTTCCAACCTTATCACTACTCAGTTTCTCTCATCTTTTATTCTCTCCATTGCTGTCTCCGTGCCAGCCATCCTCCCAATTTTCTCTCTTTCCATCACTTCAAATCTCCACCGCTTCCTATTGCTTTCACTGTTTCGTCATATCCATATATCTACGTTTCATTGATGTTTATAGTATTTTGGCCTTGTTCTGCATTTATGCAAACGTGTCTACGTCTCTTTGCATTGTCTCCCTTTGCATCTTCACTCTTCCCGCTCCACACTCCTTCTACCTTCACAGACTTCAATCTTTTAGCACATACACACGCACACGTATACATACATACATATATATACGCGCATACACACGCAGAGACCACAGACACATGCATAAATTAATACAGTTACACTCAAGCAGACAACCACATATTCATACACAAAGTCCCTCGCTGTTTCACTCAGCCATACTTTTCAACTTCCCAGCCCGTCTCTCACCCTTACTTTCACTTTCCCTTGCTCTCCCATACTTGCTCTTTTACTTTTTACCTCCCTTTACAGGTCAGACTCCTTTTCTCTCTCTCTCTCTCTCTCTCTCTCTCTCTGATTTTCCTTCTTTCACTATGTCTCTTACTTGTTTTAACATCACATTTTCGCTCTATGATTTAGAAAAAGACACAAAACAAAACAAGAAAATAGACATATGAAACAAAACAAAAAAAAAGCAAAAAGCAAAACAAAAAGAAAAAAATGCCGAATACAAAAAGTAAATAAAAATAAAAACATCCAAAGAAAATAAACAAAAATGAACCCGAAACACACAAGGGAACAAAGGGAGTAGAATATATAAGAAAAAAATGTGGAAGGGTTGTGACCATCACACGCCAACACGAACACAAACACAACAAGAAAACAAGGAAGAAAAAAAACTATAAACAATAAAGGAATAGAAGGAAAAAATAAATATAAATGAAATCAGAGATGAAATATAATCAAGCAAACAAGGGGGAGGGAACTGCATTTGTTGTGCAGGGGTCGCTGATAGAGTTAGCTGACATTTTATAAGAATGGATAACCTTATCCGTATCATTATTACAGAGACGCACTCCCTACAAGAGAAACGCGCGCGCGCACATAAGTACGTAGACACAAATGGATAACTACAATCACACATATACATATATCTGCTTATATAACTGAAAATATATATATATCAATACACACACACATATATGTATGTATATATGTGTGTATATATATATATATAATAAATATATACACACAAACGCATAATATATATATATATATATATATATATATATATATATATATGCATATATATTTATTTAGATACATATATGTGTGTGTTCGCGTGTGTGTATATAAATATTATATATATATATATATATATATATATATATAGTATATATATATATACATATATACATATACAAGCGCAAGCGTGGATGTGCGGTAAGGAACTTGCTTCCCAACCATATGGTTGCGGGTTCAGTCCTACTGCATAGAAATTTGGGCAACTGTCTTCTACTATAGCCTCGGGCCGTCCGAAGCCTTGTGAGTTGATTTGGTTGACGGAAACTGATAGGAGCCCGTCGTGTGTGTGTATAAATAAATATATTTAAGTGTATGTCTCTTTGTGTATGTGTTTGTTTCCCCACCATCTTTTGATAACCGATGCTGATCTGTGTAACTCCCTGAAACATAGTGTTCCGAGAAAAGAGACCCTTTACATAAGTACTAGGTTTACAAAGAATAAGTCCCTGGGTCGATTTCTTCGACTAAAATCGGTGCTGCGACATGGCCGCAGTCAAATGACTGCAACTATACATATAGATACATATGTATACACACACACACATACATCCGTTAAGTAGTATTAACCATGAGAAAAACAATAACCAATACCATAGAACGGATTAACGATATCTTATCCTCGTCTTGTCAGTCGCTTTCTATCTCTGAGTTTCATGTAAATATATACTGTTGACTTCAAGGCGATCTTCTCTGCTCGTCGTGGTTTCAATTTAGTAGTGGTTGATTGGGGGTCTGGCGGTCTATCAGAGAGAAGCGGCTGATAGACCTTCTGATCCGGTGTTTAGCAGCCGCTACTAAATTCAAACCACGATGAACAGAGAAGATCGCCTTGAAGTCGACAATATAGAAAGGAGACAAAACACAAAGTTGAGCTTTTCTTTTTGGAAAGAAGAAAGGAAGAAAAAAAGAAGAAAATTGTGGGTCGAATTTCGATCAAAAAGGATCGTGGGGAGATCAATAGGGATCGTGTATCACAGAAATATCAATGTAAAAAGGGAAAACAGATTAGGTTTATCCGTGGAAAGAAAATCCCACGGAAAAGACCACGGGAACCTTTGGTAATAGTGTCATGCCAAAAAGAAAAAACACATTACAGTAAGTGGGTCTCTTTTCCCCTTTTCCCATTTTTTTTTTTTGGTTCATAGGATTTGCTCAAGCTGACTCCGTCATTCACATGTGCCATCCTTGCTACATCCACCCATCTTTTTTTGAAGATTCACTAGAGAAAACTTCCCTCTCTAATCTCACCTTCCTCTTCAAGTGATACTTGAAGAAGTTGATGAGAGATAGACCAGAGAGGAAAGTGTTCGTCTCTGGACCTTTCAGGCGCGTCCATCATAAACATTCTTTCTCCATAGGCCCACAGGTTGGAAATAGTTGGACACTATATGAGTGCGTGCAGGACGGTTTCGTTGCTCTGACCACATCTCGAGCAGGTCGGCCTCGTGTTTCTCGAACCATGCCTGTAGGGCTTATTCTGAACGGGTAGCGCTTCTCCATAGCACTGGCAGGCCAAGAATCTCTGGCAGTTGTCCATAGGTCCCGGCTTTAAAATCGTCTTGAACAGGCGGATCAGGTATTCTTCGTCGACGCCCAGGTTCGCCCCGAGATTGTCGCCGTACCTCCCCTCCGCTAATCACCTATAGAATGCTTTGGTTGTGATGAAGTCGCTAAAGCTCGCCCCGGGACGGCATAGTTGCTTGATAGATAGAAAGATAGAAAGATAGATAGATAGATAGATACATATATATATACACACACATATATATACACACACACATATATATATATATATATGTATGCGTATACATATACGTATATATATATTATATATATATAGAGAGAGAGAGAGAGATATGTACATATATATACGTATATATATAAATATAATACGTATATTATATATATATATATAACGTATATATAATATATATATATATTATATATATATACTATTATAATTATTATATATATATATATATATGCGTATATATAATACGTATATATATATATATATATATATATATACGTATATATATATATATATATATATATATACGTATATTATATATATATCTATATATATATATATATTATATATATATATATCATATATATATATAAATATTTGAAATATAGGTCACAGATTTATGTCATTCCGTTCTTCAGATTATATATATATATATGTTCTTCAACTATCCGCTCGTGAGAATGTCTGGTTGGAGGTATAGCTTTGTACGTCGATCGTCATCGACGAGCTTCTTCTTTTTGCTTATATCTGATATGTCATGCATCTTGGTATTTTGAACATTTTTGTTTAGGGGCGCTCAGGCATTCTGTTGCGACATTCTGTTGAGACTGAAAATTAGAACTCTGTTCTAATCCTGTGATTTTTGTCTGAGTGAGCATAAATAGTTTTCGTTATAAATGTAGCAAAATTTTACATAATTGTTGTACTCTTTGCTAGGTTATAAATTTGTTGATAATTTGTTGATATCATGCAAATTATTATTGTTGTCATCTTCTGTAATGTTTATGCATCTTCGTTCTGTCTACATTCATCTTTCCATAGGGAGCTTTTTGCGTATCTGTATGTCTAATTTTGTCTAAAATTTTGTTATCTTTAACTGAAAATAGAAAGTTTTGTTTAAAAGAAGCTCCTTAGATAAACCTATGTTCATATGAATGATGTTAAACCCTTCCTATAAACCAGCAGTCTGTGATGGAGGAGTTTCATCTCATTTATTTATTCAAGGCATGAAAATAGAAATCCATGAATGATTACACAAAAGCATTATTCATCCCCCATACTCACAAACTACGTAGAATGTGATGATGCGCGTGCATTGGAAATTCTTCCACAAGAAAGAGATTATCTGAATACTTGCATGCAGAAACTGATTCAAAAGTTCAAAAAGGGAAACTTTGTCCCTCCGAAGAACTTCGAAAGCGCTCAATTTGAGCTTACCAGTCTGCTAAATGAATGTAAAATTCTGATGACACACTATAACTTTTCAGAACGACTTTATCGAACACATCAGAACATTGGAACAAAGCACAACCTAGAAATACTTGCAAAATAAGCAAAGTGCATATTATGAAAGTGGAGACGCGTGGCTTAGTGGTTAGGGTGTCGGCATCATGATCGTAAGATTGTGGTTTCAATTCATGGACCGTGCGACGCGTTGAGTCCTTGGGCAAAACACTTCATTTCACGTTGCTCCAGTCTGCTCAGCTGGCAAAAAGGAGTAACGCTGCGATGGACTGGCGTCTCGTCCAGCTGAGGAACACATACCCCATTGAAACCGGGAAACCGGGCCCATGAGCCTGGCTAGACTTTAAAAGGGCGCATTTATTTATTATTTTTACATATTATGAAATAAGCAACGCTGCATAACCTGAACTTTTAAGAAAGAATATAAAAAAAACGGCCCCGCTGCGTACGACTACATGTGTGCGGTACGGGTAGTTCTTTTATAACTTCATAACCGAAGCCAGTTATTTATCAACGTTTTACAATGTAGCCACCATTATATTTTTAAGGATCACACCGCAACTCCCTCTTTCCACACCAAATGTAGCTTAATTAACCTATTCAAAATTGCATATGCTATAGATAACAATATATATATAATCGAGACTATGTCTATAGCAGTAACCATCAGTTATATCATCATCAAATGTTTCCAGGGCATTAAAAAGAAGCCCATCTGTGGGTTGCACGCATTCGTTTTTTGCGGACACCTGTCCTTCTATATCCAACCAACAATATCTCTTGTGTGGAGATCCGAAATGTTGTCCACTTGCTCACATCAGCAGAGGTTTTCGTACGATTTTCTAGAATTTTCAGATTGCTCAACGTATTATTTTACCCTTTTTCTTGTTTCAATCGTTTGGCTGCGGCTATGCTGGAACACCGGCTAGAAGGGATTTTAGTCGAACAAATCGAACCTAAGACTTTATCTTTTTTTAAGCCCAGAACTTATTCTGTAGGTCGCTTTCGCCGAATCGCTAATTTACGGGGACGTAATCGCACCAACACCGGTTGTCAAGCGGTGGTGGGGAAGGACACACACATAAATATACACATATAAATACGATGGGCTGCTTTCAGTTTCCGTCTATCAAATCCGCTCACAAGGATTGGGTCGGCCCAAGGCTGTAGTAGATGACACTCGCCCAAGAGGGACTGAACCCGGAACCATGTGGTTGGGAAGGAACCTTTTTACCGCACAGTCATACCCGTGCCTTTCATCCTAATTCATAAATTTCAGATCATAGAGAACTTCACCATGTAATTTTTCTTGACAAAGATAGCAATAGGTTGGATTGCTTCTACCTACAATGGAGACCGAAGAAAAGTGGTTCGCAAAAAGCAAGACTCTGGTAATGCAATCAGAATTCATCAACAAGAAACGAATTTACAACTGGTCTTACTGCAGTAAACAACTCCCGATATCATTTACATTTATCTAAATAAACAACAGCGTATACATATCAATCGTTTGTGTGTTCATGAATACATGTATGCATGCGTATATATGTATACGTATGCATGTATATATACACACACACACACACACACACACACACACACACACACACATATATATATATATATATATATTTCTAAGTTTCAGCTCAAAGGTGTGGGCATGCTACACTGGTATTAATGGGGGGCCTCATCTAACATGTGGTGCTTTGTAAAAGGAAACCAAGATGGTCTCTGGGGACTTTGTCCTCAGCGCTACACTCAATTGCACCTCTTGTTGCGAGGTAGGTTCATGTGGGACTCTCGACAGGAAAAGGACCAGTTTTGATTTGAAAAAAACCTACATCCACTTTCTGTAGGTCCCTCAGGCTCTTTAGGAGAATATTAAAAAGCTGTGGACCCTTAAAACAAAGGCAATTTCAGTAACTGGTCCTGAAGCGCGATGGAATTGCTGAGATCTCTGACACTGCAATGTCGAACCGTTCTGGCATTTGTTTGCTTTCAATAACAAAATCTGTCACAATTCCTTCCATGATCTTCCAAATGTATATTACTGCATACCTCTCCCGCCTTCGCTCCGGGGAGTAGAGTCTTAACTGTTTCAGCCTTTCCCAGCAGCTGAGTTGTTGCAATGAGAATCTTTGTGAAGCTTCGCTGGATTTCTTCAAAGTCTGCTGTTAATTTTACACTGTCGGGTGACCATAGATGGGAGCAATAATCCAGGTGGCTGAGGACAAATGTCCCCCAGAGGACCATCTTGGTTTCCTTTTCTCTGGTTCTGAGCGTTCTCAGGATCCATCCAGCCAGTCGTCTGCACTTTCCCACCATCCTGGTAATGTGCTGCAGGTGTGCAACATTGCTGGGGGTTCTGTATTTTCTGCGAGACTTTCGTATCGTCTGTGTAGCTAGCAAGGGTGGCTATCCGGACAGCTGAGGGCATATTTGAGAGGGCTACTATGAAAAGCAGTGGTCCCAAGACAGTGCCCTGTGGAACACCACTCACTATTTGTGTTTTCTTTCAGGTGGCTCTATTGGCCACTACTGCCTGTCTTTTATCATTCAGAAAGTTATATAACCATTCTCCAAGTTTTCCAGCTATGCCAATGTCACGCGGTTTGTGGCATATCATACCATGATGCACTTTATCAAAAGCTTTTGCAAAGTCAAGGTATATTACATCCACATTTCAGTTGTTGAGTAACTGCCTCAACACCCAGTCATAGTGCTGTAAGAAATGGGTCAGGCAGCTCCTACCTGGTCGAAAGCCATGGTGGGTATCACTCAGCAAGTCGTTTTCTTCAAGGAATGCAATTAGTTTCTCTTTGACTCTCCGTTCCATGAATATGCTGTTGTGTAAAGTCAGAGAGATAGGCCTATAATTTTTGGCATCTTCTCTGCTTCCGCCTTTATGGATTGGGCATATTATTCCCTCCTTCAGTTTGCTTGGCAGCCTGCGATTTGCAAGACATCTCTGAAAGAGAAACTGTAGTGGTTTCGCTAGGGCACGCTTACACGATTTGAGGAGGAATGCTGGGAAACCAGCAGGACCAGCAGTTGAGTTTGCGTCCACCTCATTTATGGCTAGTACTATATCTTCTTCGCTAATGTCGATGTAATCTATCATAACTGCCTCGCTGGTTATAGGCGAGAGGGCAAAGAAATCCACTGGTTCGTTCACTTGTCTGTGTTCCAATGGTGTGTTAGAGACAGTTTTGAACTGGTCATTCAGTACCTCACTGATCCTAGTTGGACTGTCTGCAAGGGGTGTCGTATTTTGCAGCGTGCTGAGCCTGTTTCCTTGGCATAATGAAAAAAGCATGTTACTATACCTTGGAAATTCGAGTACTATTTTTTCCACGTGAGATTTTGCGGCTTTAATAAAAAAGGAACGCATGTATGTATGTATGTATGTATGTATGTATGTATGTATGTATGTATGTATGTATGTATGTATGTAGTATGTATGTATGTATGTATGTATGTATGTATGTATATATATATATATATCTGTGTGTGTGAGTATGCTTATAATATATATTCATATATATATATATATATATATATATATATATATATATATATATATATATATATGTATGTATTATATATATTATATATATATATATATATATATATATATATAATATATATATATATATATATATGCGTGTGGTGTGGTGGGGATCTGTCATTTGCACAACACTTAGAACCAAACAGCTTTTAGCAGGTAATCCAAGGAATCCGTTCCACTGCATTACTGTTAGCAAAAACATTTATTTCATAACAACACCCTCTTTGGAATGTTCGCATAAAGTACAAAAGCACATTCATTTTCTCTCAATCAAATTATATATATATATATATATATATATATATGTTCACCCAAACCCACAAATCTCGTCCACCATTTTCTCTTTTAACCTTCCACCCTATCGAAACCCACTCAGCCTCTACTGGGATTTTCTGCACATTCCTCCTCGTTCTGTGTCTTTTCTAATCAGAGAAACACATGGCGGTAGGGTTGAAGGTGTGTTAATGGTGTCCACTTAGTAATGTAACGCTTGTTCCTCGTCTTTGTTTTTTCTTTTTTCCTCGTGAGTTGTGGAAATGTTATTTCTGCTGTGGGAGAGGCTACTAGAGACAGCAACTGGGGGTGTTGTTTTTTTTATCTTTGTGCTTCAATTGATGTTGTTCTTTGTTGTTGTTGTCTGCAATGTTTAATTCATGGTCAGATTTAATCGAATAATCATATGATAAAAGACATCCCAATTCTGGCCATCCATCTCGTTTTTCTCAAATGTGTAGCAAACGCAACACAACATTATACAATCTATACATTTGTAAGACATATGGCGTAATTTGAGGGAGATGTGACTGTTATTTCAATCGTACTAGGCTTCTACTTAGCCCGATATACTTCTGGTGGTGGATGTGTTTACGCAGGAGAGTAAGGCTTGATGGTGGCAGAGAGAGTCTGGTGGTGGTGGTGATGTGAAGCGGGATGTGTTTATGTAGAGGAGCAGGGCTTTGATGAGAGCAGAGATAGTGGTGGTCGTGGTAGTGAAATTCGATGTATTGGAAGAGGAATACATAGAGAAGCTGTGGTTGTAGTGGTGGTTGTATTGATGATGGTTATGGGGGTCGCGATTTTACTGCCAACGATGATAATTCTGTCAGTGGTGTAGGAGACAGAGGTCGTGTCTTGCTGATTTTTTTCATAGTATACTCATATTTACTCAGATATTTTTCAGCCTGCTAATGACCTTCGCTTTTCCCTCTTGCATCCTATTTCTATTGCCTCCCATTCTTCCTTTATTCTCACCACCCATGTCTCTTCTGCTGCATTGTTGTGTGTCACATGTATAAAAAAAAGTCTGACTGTCCCTTATGCAACCTTGCCCTAACGTTGCCTTTTAAAAAAAATCAATAATTAAGCTCACACTGGCATACACTGGCACACACACGGGAGACACTTGCGTACATACACATTCAAATGTGTTTTTGTAATATGCTTATGTCAGTCGGTCTGTATGAATAGATGGATGTAAGTATGAATGCACGTATTTATGTATACATACGTAGGTTCGTTAATCTCTCCTCCTCTCCTTCCACCTCGCTTTCTCTCTTTCTGACTATGCATGTATATGGATATATATATATATATATATAATATATATATATATATATATATATATATGATGTATATATTATATACCCATATGTAACTATATTTATGTATATGAATAGATATTTAATATGTATATATGTATATATGTATATATATACGTATACGTAATACTTACATATGTATATATATATATCGTATACATACATAATTATATAACATAATATATATAATATATATATATATATATATATATATTTAATTGTATGGATATAAATATATAATTATTGTATATACGTATATATATATACACACAGCCACATATAAATATATATATATATAGCCTGTATCATGTGCATTGTTAGATGTAGGACGGATAAGCGTTGAGTTTAGAGCTTCATATAGATTATCATCAACTATTTGCACTTGGATCCAATGCAAAAGTTCAAAATGATTACAAGGCTGAAATGTACGTAGGGAAGCGATAATATAAAATTGTGTTTACCATAGTTTAACTCTCTCTCTCTCTCTCTCTCTCTCACTCTCTCTCATACTTACATACATATATACCTAAATGCGCGCGCATGCACATATACACGCATATATATATCTATATACATATAAATATATATATATATATATATATATATATATATATATATATAGATATTATATAATATATATATATATATACATATATATATATATATATATATATTATATATATATATATATATATATATATATATATATATATATATATATATATATATATATATAATATATATATATATATATGCGTAGAATTAAAATTGTGCCAAAATTGTTAAGGAAATTGAAGACGGTGTTAACAGGCTCTGGATAGTGAAATCAAGTGCAAAATAGAAAAGAAAAAAATTAAGTCCGCCCTT
>NW_021835730.1:30000-39039 GCF_006345805.1 Octopus sinensis
TAAATATAACGTATAAATATTGGGTTCAAAAATTTATTGGATAGAAAAACTGATAGCTGCCCGAGGGACACGAACCTACACAAACTGTAAGTTCGAAAGATATTTTACCATTTGAATAAAGGTGTATTAATAGCTTTATGTGCTTCAAGATACATTGTTCCAAAGAAAAAAAAAGGATTATTTTACGTTTTCTGCTATAGTCATATGTCGACAAAAAAGTCTTCAGAGTGGATGTGGTAGCCGGAACCTGAAAGATGAGTGTGTGTGTGTGTGTGTGTATGTGTGTGTTTGCGTGTGCATGTGTGTGCGTGTGTGCATGTTTGTATGTGTGTATTTGTTCCACCACTGGTTGACAACTTGTGATGATGTGTTTACGTCCCCATAACTTAGCGGTTCGGCAAACAAGACCGATATACATAAGTACCAAGCTTACAAACAAGAGTAAGTATCGGTGGAGGGGGAAGGTGTCAATTCATTCAACTAAAAATTCTTCAAGGCGGTGTTCCAGCATGGCCGCAGTCTAATGCCTGAAACAAGCAAAAGATTATAGATAAGACACGTGTGTACTTCTTTGTCCATCGTCTGTCTCTCTCTCTGTTGTTGTTTGTTTGTTAGTTTTTCTCTCTCTCTCCATCTCCCTCTCACTCACACACACGCACACACACGCGCACACACTCACGAACACACACACGCACACACACATGCACACTCAAACACACATACACACATTACAAGTATACACAAAAAGCACAGACACCAGACACTTAATGTTAGATATAGGCAACAGAGGAAACATGCGCAATATAGCTATATATAGCTATATACATATATAAAATAAATAATATATAAATATATACATACATACATACATACATACATATATATATATATATATCCTTCGAAACGTTTAGTAGATGAAATCTTAGCGACTGAAGAAGGGGTTTTTTCGTTGTGTTTATTGTCCTGTATCTCTCTCTTTTTTTGCTTGTCTTGTTCCTTGGTTTGTGTCTATGTGTTTCGTCTCTCTATGTGTTCGACGTCTTTTTGGTGTCCTGTACACATATATGCGTGTATATGTACATGTAGAGGTAGGTACGTACATATATGTTTATATATATATGCATATGTTCTATTTTATTAACCTATATATATATATATATATATATATATATATATATATAACATACACAATATCAAAGCAAAAAGAAAACCACACAGAACCATAACATACATAAACTCACAAACATAAGACACAAACAGGTTTAGATGAAAGTATAACCTGAGTCACACGTACCTACACACACACGCATACACACACGCATACACACACGCACACAGAGGCACAGAGCAAACACACCCGTTTCTTTCTTTCTTTCTCTCTCTCTCCCTCTCTCTCTGTATCCTCTCTTACACTCCCCCCCCTTGGTAGTTCAGCTAACGGCATTGACCACATCTTCTATTATATATAAATCTCTCTCCACCATAAACCACCAACACCACTACCACCATCACCTAAAGATCAATAACCCTTCTCCTCTCCCCCACTCTCCATCTCTGTTTACCCCCTTTAATACTTATCTCTCTCTCTGTCTCTTCCTTCTTTTCTCTTCTCATCCTTAACCACCTTGCCCAGCCCTTCTTTATCATATACCCTTTTGTTTCTTTGTGTGTTGTATTATTTTTAGTGTATTTGTTGTTAGTTTATTTTTGGTTGTTTTGATTAATTATTATCATTATTATTATTATTATTATCATTATTATTATTATATTATTATTATTATTATTATTATTTTATTATTATTATTATATTATTATATTATCTTATTATTATTATCATTATTATTATTATATTATTATTATTATTTTTATTATTATTATTATCATTATTATTATTATTATTATTATTATTATTATTATTATGTCATTATTATTATTATCATTATTATTATTATCATTATTATTATTATTTTATTATTATTATTATATTATTATTATTATTATTATTTTTATTATCATTATTATTATTATCATTATTATTATTATTATCATTATATTATTATTTTATTATTATTATTAATATCATTATTATTATTATCATTATTATTATTATCATTATTATTATTAATTACTATTATTATTATTATTATTATTAATATTATTATTATTATTATTATATTATTACTATTATTATTATTATTATTATTATTATCATTATTATTATTATTATTATACTATTATTATTATTATTATTATTATTATTATTATTATTATTATTTTGGTTGTTGTTGCTGTTGTTATTTGTTTGTTTGTGCCTCCGCCTTTCTCTCATAATTTTGCCCTTTATGTGTCATGACGACGGACGAAAAGGCGAAGGTGAATGTTTGATGATGATTGCGACGACGACGACGACGATGATGGCAATGATGATAACAACGATGACGACGACAAAAATAATAATGATGATGATGACGATGATTATGATGACAATGACGATGATGATGATCATGATGATGACGACGATGACGATGATGATCATGATGATAATGGTGATGATGACGAAGGCGATGACGATGATGATGATGATCATGATGATCATGATAATGATGATGATGATGATCATGATAATGATGATGACTATGATGACGATGTTGATAACGATGATGATGATGACGACGACGACGAAGGCGATGACGATGATGATGATAATGATGATGATGATGATAGTGATGATGATGATGGTGATGATGATGATGATGAAAATATTGGCTTTTTGCTGTCGTTGTTGTCATTGTTGTTTTTCTGTAGCCCCAGGTTATCCTTGATCAAGCAGGCTTACGATCAAAAGCGTTCCTTATTTGACCACATCATAGTTATATTGTACAATATATCCGTTTTCTTTTTATTTATTTATTGTTTTTTTGGTTAAGACGGTAGGGTGTGATTCAATGGAAATGTTGGCTGTTATTTCTTGCAGACAGTTTGGCCATATATAGGTTTCTTAGTTGGTTTATGGTAGTGATCATGTTGGTTGTTGTGATAACTGCAGTGGTAGTGATGATGGTAATGAAGATGGCGACGTAGACGGCCGCTGTGGTAGTGCAGGTGAGATTTTGCGATGACTGTGACGGTGGTTGCGGTGACGATGGGGGTGCGTTGGGAGTGATAATGATGATGATGATGGTGGTGGTGGTGATGATGATGAGGATGGGGATGATGATGAGGAGGAGGAGGAGAAAGATGATGACGATCATGATGCTCACGATGATGACGGTGATGGTGATAATGAAAATATAATGAGGATGGTAATGAAGATGGTGATGACGGTAGATCTGATGACGATAATGATGATGATGATGGTGGATATAATGATGATGATGATGATGATGATGATGATAACGATTACACCGACACCGCCGACGGTAATGACGACAATGATAGAACCGGTATGATTGATGACTGATGATTGATGATGATAATGAGGAGCAGGAGGTAGAGGAGAAAGAGTAGGAGGATGACGACGATGCCGACCACGCCACCTACATCGGCAAACACGACAACGCCAGCGACGATGGCGATGACGATGACGATGATGACCTAAGACGATGGAGAATGAAGTGACGGGCGGAAGACGTGTGTGTGTGTGTGTGGCTGGCGGTTGTTTTGTTGGTAAGTGTAAGAGAAAGAATAAGATAGATAAATAGGTAGATAGATAGATAGATAACTCGATAGAGAGAGAGAGAGAGAGGGGGAGAGAGAGAGAGTTGCAGGAGTAGGGGCAGTGGCGAGTCTGGACGGCATTGGCTGCGATGCTTATAAAGTTCCCAATGGTGATGGAATTTTTCTTCCTTCTATCAACTGCTTCAAGCATACCTCTCACCGTACCGTCCACCCACTCCCGCCATTCCCCATTCACCTCTAAAACTATTTCTCAGCAGCACCATTCCATATTCTTCCTCTCTCCCTCCTCTTCTCTATTCCCGTTGATCCTTACCATACAGACACTAATCGATAACCGAGATTTTTTTTTCGTCTTCATTTGCTGTTTTTGCCATCTTTTTTGTTGTTCTTCTTATTTTTGTACTTATAGTTGTTGTTGTTGTTGCTGCTGCTGCTGTTGTTATTGTCGATGGCCTCAGACTCTTTATTCTTTCTCTTACCTACTAACACTTCTACTTCAGACAGACAGGCAGAGAGTCAGACGGACAGATTATCAAACCTTCACGTACGAATCCATTATTTCGCTACCTTCTGCGAACTTTTCAACCTCACAAGCCATTTCTTTTGTGAGACCCTGTCATTGGCTTCCCTGAATTTTACCATATCATATATTGTGTAATATCTATCTATTTATCTATCTATCTATCTATCTATCTATCTATCTATCTATCTATCTATCTATCTATCTATCTATCTATCTATCTATCTATCTATCTATCTATCTATCTATCTATCTATCCGTCTGTCTGTCTGTTTGTCTTTCTATGCCTGTCTCTCTATTAATCTTCCATATATATATATATTTACTTACCTACCTACCTACATACCAATCTTTTTAAACCTGGAAAACGAGGCCACAGAAGAAACGCAATCTAATAATTTCTGCACGTGCAGAAATAAAAGAAAGTGAGAGCGATTCACATACGCGCACACATATGCACACACACACACAACACACACACACACATACACACACACACTCTCACACAACATACATTCATACATACATATATAGATTTATATCCAGTGGTCTGTTTGGTTATGACCAGAGCAAAATGACTCTATGAAAGTAGAACTAACTGTTTTGGTGGTTCACTTTTACTCAACTGATTAATGGGACGATCCATTAAACAAACCAATCAATAACGAATTTAAAATTCCACCTGAAACAGCTGTAAGTCAAATTTACTAAAATGAAGAAATATGTAATGGCTACTGTTTATGCATTATCTTATGGGTATAATATATATATATATATATATATATATATATATATATATATATAATATATATATATATATATATGCACGTGTGTTCTTTTATTCTATTATTTTGCTTGTTTCAGTCATTTGACTGCGGCCATCATGGAGCACCGCCGTCAAGGGTTTTTGCCGGGAAAATCGACCCCATGACTTATACTGTGTAAGACAAGTACTTATTCTATCGGTTTCTATTAGAGTCTCGGCGAGTTACACTTGTGACTGTTCAAAAGTGGCTGGCCCCAAAACTTTGACCTAGGAAATTCAATTTTTGGAAGAAAGCAAGGGAAAGTGTACGACAACGTGGACAAAATACGAGAAAATGGAGAAAACGTTACACGATTACAAATGCAAACATCAAGAGAATAACAACCATTGTCGTTCGACTGGCGTGTGGAGTAAAAGCCATGAGTATATATACGACGGGCTTCTTTCCGTTTCCGTCTACCAAATCATTCGCAAGCCTTTGATAGAATAGAAGACACTTGCCGAAGGTGCCACGCAGTGGGACTGAGCCCGAAACCATGTGGTTGGGAAGCAAGCTTCTCACCACACAGCCACGCCGGTGCCTATATGTCAGTCTTCATGTGTTGGCTGTGTGGTAAGTAGCTTGCTAACCAACCACATGGTTCAGGGTTCAGTCCTACTGCGTGGCATCTTGGGCAAGTGTCTTCTGCTATAGCCTCGGGCCGACCAATGCCTTGTGAGTGGATTTGGTAGACGGAAACTGAAAGAAGCCTGTCGTATATATGTATATATATGTATGTGCGTGTATATGTTTGTGTGTCTGTGTTTGTCCCCCTAGCATTGCTTGACAACCGATGCTGGTGAGTTTACGTCCCCGTCACTTAGCGGCTCGGCAAAAGAGACAGATAGAATAAGTACTGGGCTTACAAAAGAATAAGTCCCGGGGTCGATTTGCTCGACTAAAGGCGGTGTTGCAGCACGGCCGCAGTCAAATGACTGAAACAAGTAAAAGAGTAAAAGAGTATATATATATATATGTGTGTGTGTGTGGAGGCCCAGTGGTTAGGGCAGCGGACTCGCGGTCGTAGGATCGCGGTTTTGATTCCCAGACCGGGCGTTGTGTGTGTTTATTTAGCGAAAACACCTAAAAAGCTCCATGAGGCTCCGGCAGTGGGTGGTGATCCCTGCTGTACTCTTTCTCTCACTCTTTCTGCTGTTGGCCTGCTCGCTTAGCCAGCGGAGTGGGGTCATTCGAAGGCTAAAACAATGCGAACGCATTGTGACCAGCGATGTGTAGCAACATCTGATGGTGTGGTCGGTCACGTGATCACGTGATATATATATTAAATTCAAATTACGATGAACGTAAATAAAGAACCGAAGTTTGTTTTAGAAGCGTTGAGATGTCTTAGTAAGTTAAAGAAGCGATTTTTAAATTCTGAAACGCAGGATAATGCTAATAAAATAGCCTGAACAGGATAAGCTACCCCTAATTTTGCAGAAAAAAGTGTTGGCGGCCGGCTAAATTCCTTAACCGAAAAAACTGATTGACGAGAACACTCATACACAAAAAAGAGAAATATGCTTCTAATCATAAACACGGGGAATGTGTGTGCATACATACACACATACATATATACACACACCACACACACACACACACACACACATATATATATATATATATCAAAACGTGGAGCAGATGAATCTAAGGCGACTGAAGAAGGGGAATTTTCCTTGTTTTGTATGTCCTGTACTCTATTCTTTCGTTGTTTAAAAATATGTCGATTTCCTTGTTTTTATGTTTATGTTTTCGTTTCTCATTGTGTTCGACGTTTTTTTTTGTGTCCTGTACCCTTATATGCATGTATATATACATGTAGAGGTAGGTAAGTACATATATGTATGTATATATGCATATGTTTATTTTACTTATTAATTTATTATATATATATATATATATATTATATATATATATATATATATATATATATATATATATATATATATATATAATATATATAATATAATATAATAATATAATATAATATAATGTAAATAATATATAAATATCTATTATAAAAATCCGTTCTGTCTGTGTGTGTGTCTTCAAGGATCTCGGGCATCCTCCATCCGATTGCGCTCAAATTTGATATGTAGATACCGACGGTATCAGGGCGTGTATAAATCTTGAAAAAATTACAAAACTCGGATTCCAGATGAGAATGCGATCAATAAAGGGAATAAAATCGCTTTTCTTTGGAATAGAAAAAAAGCCTATCTTTCTTTCTTCTTTTGCTGGTGTCTCAAATTTAGGTTAAATCAGTGATTCTCAAAGGGATGGCCTATGGGACGGTCTGACAAGTTGTTTTGAGAAAATTTGGTTTAAATGTTTGACAACTCAGCACCGTCAATTGGACGGGGGCGTTTTGCTCGTATGCATATATTCATACTTATATGTACATACCTACATATATATATGTATATATACACGCATATATGGGTACAGGACATCAAAAATACGTTGAACACAATGAGAAACAAAAACATAAAAACAAAAGCATTGAAAACGAACTTTTTTTCGAACAACGAAAAAAACAGAGAAACGAGACATATATGTATGTATGTATATATGTATGAATGTATATATAAAATTCACTCGCTTGTCTGGAGCTGTAATAGGAGACTTTCAACCAAGGTGCTGTGCAGTAGGACTGAACCAGAAACCATATGGTTGCAACGCGAGCTATTTAACCTCTGCAACGACTGCGTGTCCGAACAGACTACATCTCATACACTGCTGCTACAAACGATCATCGATAAGTCTTCTAATGTAATATTATTGAAATACATAAATATATACAATTTAAATGCACACTTAAAAAAAAAAATTCTACTAGTTTAGGATTCTTGCAATGGGGCCAGACATGGCTATCACTATCAAGTCTTTATACATCTATATAAATAAGAGTACTTTGCTTTCTACTTATTTACTCTATCTCAGATGCGATAGACGAAATGCTAACTTGGATGAGAGTTGAAAGCAGAACATGAAGAGAGAGGAAACCAATGACGGTGCTATTTGCGAGAAAAAAAGAAAAAGAAGCAAAACAATAATGTTTACGATGTTTACATTTGTCCGTGAATATTAGGTTGCACATCACACGGATGGCTGACATTTGTGACGCTTATCGCAACACTTAGGTTTATGCTACGTGCACCTTTTAGCAGTACTTGAGACCTACCTACTTACCTACACACCTACCTGCCTACCTGCCTACCTACCTACCTACCTACCTACCTACATACCTACCTACCTACATACCTACCTACCTATCTACCTACCTACCTACCCTACCTGCCTATCTACTTATCTATCTATCTATCTATCTATCTATCTATCTATCTATCTATCTATCTATCTATCTATCTATCTATCTGTCTGTCTATCTATCTATCTATCTGCAAATATATGTTAACATGTGACATTATTTACCGAGGTTATCATGGTCTTTTCCGTAGGCTTTTCTTTCCCTGGTTAAACCTTATCTGTTTCCCCTTTACAATTTACATGATGACATTTCTGTGATACACGATTCCTATTGATCCTTTTATTTCATTTTTATTTACGATCCCTCTTGATTGAAAACCTACCCCCTTTTTTTCTCCCCCAAACGAAAAGCTCTACTTTGTAATTTATCCCCTCTGTGTTCAGCCCTGTGTGGCCAATAAAGTAACACATCTATCTGTCTGTCTATCTATCTATCTATCTATCTATCTATCTATCTATCTATCTATCTATCTATCTATCTATCTATCTATCTATCTATCTATCTATCTATCTATCTATCTATCTATCTATCTATCTGCATGTATAGATATACATGTGTGTGTGGGTGTGTGTATACATGTATATATATATATATATATATATATATATATATATATATATATATATATATAATACATATATTCATGTATATGTGGAATGGCAGAGGAGGATGGCGAATGAGCATACGGAAAAAAAGGAAAACTTGCAAAGGAGGTGTGCACACTCGATCCTCATCATTTATCAACCCAGAACCATTACAATTTC